>NW_008667324.1:5695-15735 GCF_000695815.1 Acanthisitta chloris | reverse complement strand
CTCCCCAACTTTGTGTCATCTGCCAACCTGCTGATGGTGCACTCCATCCCATAAAAAAAGATAGATCGAGACAGAGATAGAAGACACAGAGAATTTCTGCAAGGAGAATAGCTATCAGAGGCAGTATATACCAAGAAACTGTGATTAAAAAAAAATAATTTAAAAACACTGCATCCCTTTCTGCCATATTAAAACAGCAATCATAGGTCTTAAGCAGGTAGAGTTCTTACATGTTGTCTTACACGGTTCCCAAAAGAACGGAAATGATTTGAACTCCAGCCAAAGTCAAATATTTAGAACAGACAAAACAGAGATGCAGAGGCTCAATAACATCTCCAATTATGACAAGTCTTTTAGTGAATTTGGCAACTTGGCAAATCCCCGTGCTTCCCCTTCTTCAAGGGGGAAAGAAGAAAAAGAACAGAAGAAAAACCCCACCAGTATATCAACCCTCCATCACCTTCTCCTCTTAAGAGATGTTTAGAAAAGCTTTCCAAGTGCCTCAGCCCACTGCCTCTCAAAGACCATTTCCCATGTCCTGTGCTTGAAGAAAGCAAGAGGAAATGAAGCACAGACAGTGGGTGGAACAACCCTTTCAAGGAAAATGCACATTAAACTGAATCTACTCAGAAAGCAATCTGCAAAAAATTTTTAACTCATATCTCAACACAACTGGAGAAGACACAGCTAAGAATCACGGTTGTTTGCTTTATGATTAAAGACTCTGTACTTTATTCGCAACTGCAGGTCTCTGGTTCTAGAGAAAACCTCTCAATTATTAGAAATTGATGGCATAGTCATCTTAAAAGTCATTTTCTATTAAAATAATTAGAAAAAAATGTACTTAAAAAATACACAGAGGTGAAATACAGTAAACTTGTGCATGTTTGTGTCTCACTTACAGTTTTGGCTTGGGCAATGGAAACGCCACAACAAATTTACTATTATTTAAAGAAAGGATTATATTGACCCAACCCTAAGTTACTGGCAAAGCAATTCAAAAACATTTAGGTATTTTTTAGCCTATAAGCATGACAGAAAGCAGCACAGGGTTAGCTTAATTGAAAAAGCATTTATCTGGGAAATGTACTGGGTCAATAAAGATGTTGTTAGAAGAGAGATCATAGTTCACAGAGTATATCAAGTTATACTCATCACATGGCAACTCATAAAATACATACATACTTGGAAAATACTCAGCACTTACATCAAGTTGCTTTCCTCAGATCTCAAAAAATGGAAAACTGAGGGACATACATTAATAAGCTTAAGTTATTATTTTGTTAACTTTAGGGTGGCAAAACACTAGTCAGCATCAGAGAGGCCTCCCCAAGGTCAATGAAGAACATCAGTAATGGAAATGAAGAAGCAGATCAACCACATCCAAACACTACATAAAGTCTTAGTTTAGGGTTAAAGAAAAATGCACTCATCCTCATTTCTCCTGTGCCCATTCTAAAGCTACATGATCATCAAAAAATGGATGTAAGACAGGAATCTTACCAACAAATATTCTCAGGATAAGGAGCATATGTAACCTCCCAGTTTGATACACACAGCTCCCTGCTGTAGGACGATGGCTGGGGTTCTCCTTTACACTTAATACTCTGACACTTGCAGGCATTAAAGTCCTTAAGGATGCTGTAAGGAAGAAGAGGATTTTTCCACATTTTTACATCTGAAAATGCTGCGTATATAATAAGAAAGACTGGGAATAGTGATAAAGGGTTTTTTATTTTAATAACATGACCAAGATAGTACCTAAACAACAATGTAACATATTATGCATTAATGGCATATGAACAGTTGGTACCACAGGTCTTTGAGATCTGTTTTCTTGGAAACAAAAAAGTCTTCGTTTAAACTGTTCCCTGCTTCTACTGACGTGAACAGCAGTGACTCATTAAAAAAAATTTTAAAAAATCAAAGCCTGAGAGCACTGGAAAAAAAATGACAGTTCCCTAAACACATCTTTATGTAATTACTGCTGTTTTCAAATCAAAGAATCAAATGAAATGAGAGTGCAGACTAATCCTTTCCACTAGTATCAAAACCAGCCAATTTTGCCTTGAGTACCAGAAAAACTTTTATCATGCTGCTATTCTTACAATTCAAAACATTAGTTTTTCACCCATTCCTAAAATAATCACAGCACTTAATTATATCTTCTAATATTATGAGTTGACTGACAATTGATGTATTTACAGAAAATTTAAACAGGCCCAGAATAAAAGATTTCTCAAAAGACAGCAACAGAAGGGCTGGCATGGATTCAGAGACAGTACAAATGTGTATATTACTGTGTAAAAGAAGGTCCAGTCCAGACAAACTCTATTACACTAGCATGGAAACAGCATACATTATATTCAAATGGCTAGACTCTAAAATCCGTGCAACATGCTTGTTTCTCAGTTGTGCTCTTAACATAAAGACAGAGAAACACACACACGAACACCAAACAAACATAACCCCCAAACCTCAGATCTTTACCTTACCAGAATTCAAGTGGTGATGTCAAACTGCCAGCATCTTGCAGCAGAAAGCATTTAAGGAAGTTAATTATACTTTGACAGTTTCTTTTTAAAAATGCATGCAGAGCAAACTTTAGCCACCATTAAGCAAGCTACTACAAATACCTCACCCCACAAACCTCAGTCCTGGTTTCCTGTTTTTCCCATCCTGTTTCACGGCTCTATGGAGCACATCCTACTAAGGGCACCAAATAACTTTCTAATTTGTTAGGAGCCTCAGATTCACACATAATCTAATCTTATCTAAATTAATTGTCAAGAGCATGGAATCCACCACATCAAATCCATGCTAAACAAACTAAAATCTTTTCAGTACTTGATAACGCAACTCAGAGATGCCTGCAATGCAACTCAGAACACATTCCCAAGGAGAGTATCCCGTCAAAACTGTACACAACACATCAGCAGCTACAGAAGAAACTTCAGTGCTTATTTATTCTTTCAGTTTCACATCTTAAAATGTTATTTCACACTCTGAATTCAGTAAGCATGGTATGTAACATTACCAAATTAGGAGAGGAGGCAGATTTCATCCCACAGTCACTACTCAGAGTAGCAAGCAAAACTTTCTCCAACATATCAAAATCCTGCAAGAAATTCTACACCATGGACTTGCTTGAAACCAGTCTCAAAGACTAGCTCTCTTAGATAACTTGGAGGACAAAAAAATGGAGGCAATTTAAATCAGAGAGGCTATGAAGAATTTTTAAAAAAGCATGAGATGTTATGTTGTAATACAATTACTCTTCTGCTTCCCTTTACACACTTTGTGGTAGTAAAAGATGCTCACAAAGTGTCCATAGAAAACAAGAGGCCACATGCATTTTGCCTACAAATGACTGAATGAAAGACCTGAATAACTTCTGACACTAGACCTACACATATATCTATAACAACAGGTAAGAGAGATATATAATGTGTATCTATCAGCTATGGCCAGGTCAGTCAGTGACCCTACTCAGTTGAGATGATTAACTAGCAGTGTAATTTGCATCCACTCTGACAGCTTGGTAATTAGACCATTTGCACAGTAGAAAAATGGAGACTTCAGTAACTCGTATTCATGAGATTATTAGTCAGGCCTCCTACTAACCTACACTGATGGACTGGATCCCACACAGAAGAGAAAGGCTCCGTATGCCAATTAATCCCTTAAATAATTTCTCCACTCAAAGCATAAGAGGCTAAATGCACATTTAGGAGAAAACTTACCAGAAGTAAAGCAGACCAAATCCACAGGTCAGAGTAAAAGAAGAAAGGAAGAAGAACCAACATAAGCAAACACAGGACACAGAGATCAGTTGCACTGTTATAGTTAAACGACACCAAACAAGACAACAGACAAAACTTACTAGGTTGCCATAGATTTCTCTTGAAATGTTACAAAAGCCATTCCCAGTGGGTTATTAAGAACAGTTTGTTCCTCTTTTGAATATGCTTCCATCAGTTCATTTCTAACTTTGGTATAATAATCTACAGCATCCTCCTGTTGGGAAATGGATGACTGTTACATGCAAGTTCCAGATGCCCAGTATCTTCATTAACATACAGCTTGCACAACCCAGTCCCTCTTCCTCATACTACTTCCACAAATTACAAATCATGTCACAAGGCAAAGATAAACAGGAAGATTTTCTTACACTTCAATTTTTGCACTAAGATTACATTTCAAAACGTAACTTGAGGGATGAGCTATCAGCAGTCAGTGAATAGAGTTGTCTGAAGCTCAATGAGACATAACACAACTGTTCTCTACTCTTCTAACAATCTACCTGGCCATAACTAAAATAGAACAATCTCTTACCCTTTCACATCCTCTTACTTCACAACAGCAGAACTGACCACATGGCTTAGGGTTGATTTGGACCCGCTTGCCATACTTCTGATGCAGGTGTTCATAGTAAGTCAGGCTTTTTTCTGCCTGTTTTCTGGACAGAAAATACATCCATAACTTTTCACAAGAAAACAGTATCAACATCAAGCTTAGGAGGAATATAATCCCCAAAAGAAAACATTGCACCAAGGACTGATAGCAGATTAATCACTCACCAAAGATATTTACATACACTTCATTTTGCTTACATATATATAATTTATTTTCAAGTCAGTAATAGCACTATACAGCCTACACTTGTAGTGAGGTTCCAGGAAAAACAGAACCCAATAGCCCTGAAGATAACATTTATCTCTCCTGTAACACTGGCCAAAGAAGCAGGGTTACAGAGTTATTAAATCAATAGTTCACTTTTTCACTTTGCACTGCCTGACAATAAACAAAATAATACCATAAACAAATACTCAGCAAGTCAAAACTTATCTTATGCAACACAAAACGTACCACACCTCTAAGAAAAGGGTTGAACCCCATAACTCACTGTTAAACACAACTGAATTTAATTGAAGTACAGACCAGAACTTTAAGCATGGAATTAATTTCTAGTATGTGAAAGCTTAGTACTCCTGGTACATGTTGATTAAGGACTGGCAAGACATTAATAAACTTATGCTTAACTCATGTGTAGATTAAAAGAAGTACCTTTTTTTGAAGAGATAAATAAGCTTGGCTACATCATAACACAGCTGGACCTCCAGTACAGTGCAAGTTGGGTAGGCATCACTGAAAGGAAACAGTACATGAGAACAACGAGAACAGAAAGTACAATGAAGAAACTGGTTCAAAGAGCATCACTGATATCTGACATCTCAATTACCCATTTCTTTTCCTAATGAGTCATCACAGAGCAGAGAGTTGCACAGACACAGTTGCTACAAAATACTTTCACATGACATGCACAGCATTATTCCAAGTAAAGTTCATGCGGGAGCATGAATGGAAAGCGTGGATACACAGCCACTTTGTTAGACTCAGATTTTAAGATCAGCTAACTAATTTGACTGAAAAATGGTCTTTTCTCAATTCTAGCTAAGGAATAAACTATGCTTTTAGAAGACAGATACTATAGTATGAATTTTAAACAGTGCAAAATTCAAAAAACTTGTCTGCTTGAGCAGGTAAAACTAGTAGGACAATTTTAAATCACCTGTTCCTAAATAAAAGGTGGAGACTTTTTACAAGGACATGTAGTGACAGGGCAAGGAGGAATGGCTTTAAACAGAAGGTAGGTTTAAGATTAGATGTTAGGAGGAAATCTTTCACGGTGAGGGTGGTTAGGCACTGGCACAGGTTGCCCAGAGAAGCTGTGGATGTCCCATCCCTGGCAGTGTTCAAGGCCAGGTAGGAGCAACCTGGTCCAGAGCAGTGTTCAAGGCCAGGTAGGAGCAACCTAGTCCAGAGCAAGGTGTCCATGCCCATGGCAGGGGGTTGAAACTAGATGATCTTTAGGGTCCTTTCCAACCCAAACCATTCTATGATTCTAATGGTATTACTCAAGCATGGAACTTACTTGAAATGGCTTTGTATTGTCTCTTCCTTTGCATTTTTTGGAAGACCAGTTATAAACAATGTGCACTTAACCTGCGAGAAAAAATGCACATCAAATTTTGAGAAACCACACCAGGATACAGAAAACAAGAATATAAGGAAGGCAGTGACGCAGCACAAGTAGCTGTGTGGTAGAGGGGGGGAAAGGGTAGGAAATTTTGATTATGGTGAGAGCTCCATCTATTTAAGACAGCACCATATTCACCTTCTACACTGGTAATAGATTACAGCAAATTTTCACAAATCCCTCCCCAAGCCCTCCTTCTCTATCCATTTTCACAATTCACACACTTTCAGTGATTTCAGATATTTATGTCACATTAGCAGAAGGCATCTTAGCAATTTGCATTTTAGTGTTCTCCAGTTGCAAACATGCTCTATGACTTTTTTCACCCCAATACAGAAACTTACTATGTTTTCTTCTCTATATGTGACATACTTCATGTGATGTCTCATGAAGACAACAGTCAGAATCAGGTAAACAACAGCAAAAACTGTGTGCAGCCAAAGAAGGTTATTGCTGTTGGACAAAATGTTATGAATATGAGAAACAGGACGAACCAATTGTCCAACTGATACAAGCAAACATCAAAATGCTAATCAAATCAGAACCTCTCACTGAACACAAAACAAGGAAAAAGGTAGTTACTGGGAGTCATCTACTTATGCAGATATCTTGAACAGCCAATAGGGTTACTTGCTTATCACAAAGTTCTATGGCTAACAGACCTACAAAGAAAACAATCTATGACATGGACATATTTAGGCAGTGTTCAGCTTGCACCTTCTCATTCAGATGACCAGTAGCACACATGGTGCTATTTACCAAGATGTCCTTTATTTGCCTTATTATTTACTGTGCTGAGTGCATAATTGAACTCTTCTGGAACACAATCCTTACTCAAGTTGAACACGGCCTCATACAGGGACTAAATTCTGCTTTTCTGATAGCTCCTTCTTCAAAGCTTACAGAAGTTCTGTTTTGTGACCAGCTCTTCAGTTTTGTGAATACCATAAATAATTACAATTAGCCTAAAATACAGGAACTCATTTTACAGATAAAAAAATCCAACCAAGCAAAAAAATTCCTACAAGTTACTAGGTGTTGAAATGTGGTTAAAGAAAAAAATGCATTGGAAATGATTTGCCATAATATCATGGATGAATGTGGATTGATCAAGTAATAAACCAGAAGACTTGTACAGCTTTGTATTTCAGCTATTTTACAGACTGTTTTTAAAACACGTAGAAGTCATTTTAATCTCAGATGGGAGAGATATGCACAGACATAACTCTAACGTAAGGGAATTTAAATCATCCAAGTTACACATTCTAGCAAAGCTGTCAGCTTTACTTTCCTTCTGAAGCACAGTTTCTTTTAATGTGGAAATTTCTGAAAACAGTAGTACTAGATGTGCAGTCATTAGCCAAGAGAAGCATGTGCTGTAAGAAGGAAGAGTTGAGACAGTAGAAGCCAAGTCTCAGGATTTCTTATCCTTGCTGTAAGTGCACAGCCTGAAGCAGAATGTATCCCAGTTTCAGTTGATGAAGTGTGAGTAAGTTATTCCAACCCCATAAGCCATGCTGCTTCATGTGTTTTGAGACTATGGCAAGCAATAGACATAAGCATAAAGGGACTCTGTGAAATTTACTTACCCAGTTTGTAAGTTTACTATAGTTGTTCTTCCAAAACTATAGGGATCTTTATCTAAGAAGAACAAAAACAAGTAGTGCAATTAACTAGTGCAACATTCACAGGTAAACGAACTGTCAGAAAGTCAGCTTTTATTCTATTTTCTAAAGATGCTGATATATTTCTTTTTAATGCTGAGCAAGTTCATTGATGAAAGATTTTAAATCATAATCAATGCTGAGTTGCTCTGTATTGCATTTCAAAGTTGGAAAAAACCCCCAAGGATTATACCACATTCAAGTCATGAAGAGAAATAAGAGATTATTTCAAAAATTTGAATGCAAGATCTTAGCAGCAGTTCCCTTTCTCCCTCCAATCATATTTCATGTCCATTAACAATACTGTTTTAGGGATTTGAACATATTTCCTTCACATTTTTATTCCATCTTAAGTGATTTGTTACCTCAGGCTTTTAAGCAGCATTGAATCAGTGTTGACAAAACAGCGCTGACAATCTTACCAAGGTAAAAAATGAGAGAGTTTACATGACACTGCTCCTCTAAACTGAAGAGTATTTTAAAAATGATAATGCGAGTGAAAATTGAGCAAACAGTCACAAAGGGAAAAGAGTTAAGTGCATCTGGAAAGCTAAACAATCCTCTAGCACAGAATGTTAAACCGTATTTTAAGTTAAGTCATCACAACTGAAAGAACTGTAAATGCACAGAATCAACATACAGTGGAAGGGGAGGAAGAAGGGCAGAGGCACTAAAACTTTGTTCTTCCTAGCATCACGAAAATTAATGCAGAAAACCAGAAACTGTCTTCTCCTGTTTTACAAGGTCAGTCATACTTTGCCATTTGAACTAACAGAGACCATCTCTTGGTATTCAAGATACTACAACTTTTAACAAATTATAGTTAGAGAAGGACAGTGCACACAAATTGATGATTACTATAAAATCTATTTGGGTATAAACATACAGGTAGTAACTAGACCAGAAGAGAGAATTACTCTGAGTCCTTTGAAGGCAATGGCAACCCCCTCTCTACAAAGGAGATGAAAACACCAATTGTGCTGAATTTGATTCAGTAAAACTAGAGATGCTGGCTGAGAACAGAGGCGGAAAGCAAGGAGGAGAAGTGACTGCAAAGTGATAAAGGGTCCTTTGAATGAAAAAAAAAAAGAAAAAAGCAAAGGAAAAAAGAGATGGTCTTTAAGAAAGCAGATATTAATATAAGCAGAATTGCCAAGAAAGAGCTCATAAAAGGGAAGTCAGAGACAGCAATGCCACAAGGAAACAATACAAAAGGCAAAGGTAAACATACCCTATTACAGGCAAGGGGTATGTCACAAGGTTCTTAAAAACACAGGTAGGAGCAAACTGAAAACAAAAACTAGGACAGATTATTCAGGACAACAGAAGATAACAAATTATAGGGACAAAGATTAGCAAGATCAGATGCAATTGTTATGGTATAAAAACACACCAACACAAGCAAGTACCCTGCTTGAGAGCTTCTCAGAAAACCAAATGAATTGCTGGCTTTTTTCCATCACTATTTGTGGGAAATCGACGGGAGAAATGCGCACCCGATGGTGTCCAGCAAGACTCGTTTATTGATACATGAGTTACAGATTATATAGATTCATTAATGAGGCTCATATATATTGCAAAAGCAAGCTCATCATTGGCTGGCGCGATTAATGGTCAGCTACTTCCTTTGCAGCTTCTTAGATCTTGTGCAGCTGCTCTTACTCCCTTGTCCAACATCATGTAACTGATATAAAGTTGCTGACATGTTTATACCGTGTATGAACAACTATGCTTATTGTTCTCTTTACCATTACCTAAACTCTAAAAGTTACATTTGTATACTTTCTTAGCTTGCAGGACAACTATACCTATTATTCATTTTAGCATTACCTAAGCTCTACAGGTTACATTTTATTTACTAGGTTTGCTTGCAGCTGCAGCTGTGAAGACTCCTTTGTTTTCTGGAGAATCCTTCTTTGTTTTCCCAGAATAGTTCATCCTTGGGTTTGCAACATTGCTGAGCTTTCCCAGATAGCTTGTCCTTTGGCTGCAACATTATGCTGCAAAAATAACTTCTAATGCTGAGAAGCTAAACTCCTGAGGCCTACTTCTTAGTTATATGCTCAAAGCTCCCATAAGCCTTTGCTCGACTCTTGCTCGCACAATGCTCTCTGGGAGCTGTGCCCCTGTTCCCTTAGCCATTCTTCAACAACTATTCACCAAGATGATCAACTATGAATAGCTCTGTAAATATGATCTTGATGAGACTGATACAAAAGCAGCTATAAAATGGGCTTGTAAGGGCTCATCATCAAAAGGGAAGGATGTATACACAGGGTTTAACAGAGTTCCAATACAGAGAACTCAGTATTCCCATCAGCAATCTGAATGGCAGA
>NW_008667324.1:424-5661 GCF_000695815.1 Acanthisitta chloris | reverse complement strand
GGTAAGTGCCACACTGGCAGACATACTCAGGACTAGACTGCAAGAAACATGAAATAATTCTTTGTCCAGGCAGCAATGACAAAGTCTCTGTCAGAAGATTTGTCCAGTTTTGAGCCACAAACCAGGACACAAAGGAACAATGGGAGACAGCCTAGATAGATAAAAACAAAAGTTCAAGGCATAGCTGATGATTTTATGATCAGCCAAATGGAAAACATTTTTTATTAATGACCAAATTAACTGGACTGGTTTATGAAAAAGAGGAAAAAGCACAGATGAATTTATAATTCTCAAACAGCTACAAGGGTTTTGCAAAGAGGAAAAGAATAAACTATTCCCTCCAGTGACAAGCCAAAAAAATGATTTTAAATTGCAGCAAAAGAGATTCAGACTGGATACTAGAAAAAGATTTCTCAGCTGTGCAGATGGTTTCCATTGGCATTCACCACCAATAAAAGTTATAATGAGTGTCTAGATAAACACCAGTTAAGAGGGAATAGGTAAAGCTATTCCTGCCTTGAGTCTTCTTAGTCACCTATGTCTGCATGTGGCCTACCATCTTGTTCCGACAATTGTTTAAAGGACCCCCTGCTCTCATACAAATTTCACATCAGACTGAGGGAGGAGAACAAAACACCCCTTGTAAAGTTTACCAAAAAAAAAAACCCCCAAACCCTCAAAGCTTCTATAATGATATAAAACACAGAAAAATTCTTACCAAGTAGATCACCTGATAGGTTGACAGGTAGTATGACACACACAGACAAAATGCTGATAGCAATCAACAGGCAGATGATGTGACGTTGGAAGGCAAGATAGTGTATGGCATCTTCACCACATCTCTCATGAATCTCATCATCGCTGCATCATAAACAGAAAAGCATATGGTCAGTCTGCTCAGTCTATTTGGGGATTTAGGGGGTGGCTTATGAATATACACTAAATTCTCAGTCTACCCAGTGACAACTCCATCAATCCCTACTGGTTTTCAGCATGGTTGTGTTCTTTCATGCATAAATTCAGGTTCCAAAAGTGTCTTTTTTTCTTGTGCATACAAAAAATTAACATGAGGGAATTTAAGACGGAAACAAGTAATTTGAAAAGCAAGTATGAGTCCAAATTCTTTTTTATCAGGCTGAAAGTCATTTGTTGTGACCTCCTGCCTTATGACAGTCACAAGGTGTTAAGTCTAGCTCTCAAAACACTGTCATAGTGTTCATTTCTCTCCAAACAGGCTCCCCAAGAGGAAAATTGCAACAGAATCACTTTAGTCTTAGGACACAGTTAACAGAAAATATAACAGGCTTTGGAATGAACACTCACCATCTTTCCATTGCCAGCAGCATAGATCATTAAAATAGGAGAACTTGAAAAAGGAAGGAACTGAACTAGCAAAGATGGAGAAAGATAGGCTCAATCCCCACCCCTTTTTGTTTCAATGTACCCAAGCTAGAAATTGATTTTTAAAGTCATGATCTACTAATCCCCAAGAGATAAAAAGAACCAACATCAAGCTTTTCTTAGTTAGTCAATTCCAGTCCCAACTAAATCACCAGTTTTCCACAGAAACCCATGCAGGGAAATCCCATTTCTTGCCTGGGGGCCTACAGGCTTCAAACAGGGGAATACCCACAAGGTATTCTTCCAAGAGCAAAAACCTAGAGCCTAGTTATTAGCTCTGAATCCGTATGAATGCCAGAGATTCACTTACAGTCACACAAGACCAGGAAGACCCAGGGTTGCCAGCAGGACAACTAGATCCTGGAAAAGTATTCCCATAAGCTGACCTTGTTTTCATTTTCTTTTTTTTTACCCAACCAGAAGCACCTGTATCTGTGCTTGTATTAAATTCCATCTACTCAAAGGGAAAAGAAAAGCCAACATTTTTTGAATAAAAACTACCTTTTCTAATTAAAAAAGAACAAAACAAAACACAGCTCACTATTTGTTTCATATACTTACTGCATCCGAAAAGCAGCTGTCATCCAAGAACAAAATCCCTATAAATAAAGAAGGAAGTTTATAGGAGCTAACATACAAAAAAAATAGTTTCTAATCTGTACAGTTAAGAGAAAAGTTTCTATTAGGCCAACCACTTTGCTAAAAAGCAGTTAGTCTGTTGCTCTGAAATAATAATTTAGAAACATACAGAAAAATACCTAATACTCTGCATACTTTGCACAAGGTACATATGTCTTCAGATATATTTCAGAGAGTATTTAAAGTGGGGTTTTTTCATTCCTTGCAAATTTATCGCTTGGGCTTCTTAAATTTGTACAAGCCTGTCCAAATGCCAATGAACACACCAAGTTTGAGGCTTCTAAGGATTTTTTAATGGATTGTTTTAGAGCAGAAAAGGTGTTTTTTTCCAAAACCATTCCCAGAGACTCTCCAATTTCAAGGATAAGCTTCATGAGAGTCTAATACAAGTTAATCAGTTCAACAGTAATTAGAAACAAGGCTGCGATTACATTAACAGAAGGGCTTCTTATATAGGTTTACAAATCCTCTGAAATCCTCCAACTGTACAGCCAAGATTCCATCTGACTGAGAGTCACAGTATGATTCAAAAAACCCTCTTTCTCAAAAGGCCTCTTTCAAGTGAACAGCATCCCCTAAATAGACACATTTTATTCAACAGTTTCAATGCTAAAATTGCTTTAGGGTTTTAAAAAAGATGAAGAAAACTCCACAAATAGCAGAGCAATCCTGATCAAACCAGAGTATGCTTTTGATGCTTACACAAATAATTAGTTGCAAGGCTAAATATAAGTAGATGCATGTATGAAATGTCAAAATGTAGGCTGCCACCACTGGACAACTCTTGCATGGCTCATTCTGAAGCTGCAACACAAAATTATAGAGATGCACCAATTCAAAGACTCCGGGAAGACCATGAGGGAACCAGTTAAAAGTTTGGCCAAAAAGAAATTATCTTCCACTCCATACCAGTTTGATTATTAAGAGTACATAGCACTATTATTAACCTCACACTTGCATCCAGTTTTCTCAGCTTTGTGAGGAAAACAATGTACTAGAAAGGGCAACTAGGTATTATTCGACATGTGAACATAATGCAACTTTTTAAAGTGTTAAAGTACATATTATTTACTAGTCTTTTTTTCTCTCTTCCCTCCCACTTTGAAACTCTGACTCTCCTAAACGGGTTACGTAAAAAACAACGACACAAGATTCTGGTTTATGGTATGGCAGAAGCTTGTCAGGAAACAGAAATTATGTATGGCTCTATAAAAACACAGCAAATAATGCAATATTAATTTTTGCACATAGATGGTCTTCCAGTTTAATGACTGGCTCATTGGGCTAGATGGAATGGCAGATGTCACTAAACAGATTACATTAAAGAAGCATCATCAAAACTCTAGAATACTTACCCTATCATATTCAAGATCTTCAGGTACTGATGAAGACGTTGACAATCGGTTGTATCTTGATTCACTAAAATACATTAAATGAAGCCTATAACAGATGATTCAGTTCTACAAAGTAATTTCGATTTTAACAATTCTGAAGTAACTAAGGGAAGTAGTACAAAACCACTTTTTCACTTACAAAACTTCACTGTGGTTTTCACCTTTTAGCACGTGCCTAATTATAGAAACTTGTGCTATGTCTCATGTTGAAAAGGGAGGGAGTGTGAGCTCCTGACATGAGAGCACCTAACTGAGCTAGAAAGAAGAAAACACTTTATCAGGAAATGAAAACCATAGTAACAATAAGAGAATGCAACACAGGTTTGGGAGCCTAGCACAGACCAGATCTGCAAGCTGGCTTCCAGTTCAGACATTCTTTATTACGAGACATCACCTGTTTTCCCTCCACCTTTCCTCCCTCATCCTACAGCCACTGTTCACAATTTCTCCTAGCAATTAAATCCCTCACCTGCAAGGCCACCTCTTCACATGAACTGAGTCCTGTAAGCAAGGTTAGAACCACTTAGAGACTGTAGCCCTCAAAACTAGCACAGTATCTGTTTTCAGCTTGCTGTAAAAAGAAATGTTGCAATGGTAATTGCAGAACAACACATGTTAAAACAGTGTGCATTCATAGGTGTATCTATAACTTTGACCATCTGGCTCAGGTCCAGCAGGGACAATAACAGGCTTCTACGTGTCTGACTGCTCAAGGGCCTGTTGGTCCCATACAGGCCTCTGCAGCCCACATGAAAGCCTGTACCAAAGCACCTTCATGCTTGCAGCCTGAGCTAGCTGGATTAAAGCCTTTGCAGTTATTGTCCATCTTATTTTACGTCATCTGCATTTCACAACTGTCCACGGATTACACCTAAAACATGCTTTGAGTTCTTTCCTGTTGCTTAGTTGTGAATTTACCACGACTTGGTTACAGCAGTAAGAGGCTCGCTGTTAAAGTTTACCCACTTCATATATAGCTGTCTTTTTAACATCCCACCACATCATCCTGCAGACAAAAAATAATCACAGAATCACAGAATTTTAGGGGTTGGAATGGATCTTACAGATCACCTAGTCAAAACCCACCCTGCCTGGGCAGGGACACCACCACACTAGACCAGGTTGCTCAAAGCCTCATCCAACCTGGTCTTGAACACCGAGAGGTTCGGGACAGTCACTGCTTCCCTGGGCAACCTGTGCCAATGTCTCAACACCCTTGTAGTAAAAAACTTTTTTCTAATATCTAACCTAAACGTCCCCTCCTTCAGTTTGAACTTGTTACCCCCGTCCTATCATTGCAGTTCCTCACAAAGAGTCCCTCCCCAGCTCCCTTGTAGGTTCTTCAGATATTGAAAAGTTGCTATGAGGTCTCCACACAACCTTCTCTTCTCCAGGCTGAACAGCTCCAACTTCCTCAGCCTGTCCTCATAGGGGAGGTGCTCCAGTCCTCTTAGCAACTTCATGGCCCTCCTCTGGACTTGCTCTGACAGTTCCATGTCTTTCTTATGTTGAGGGCACCAGAACTGCACACAGTATTCCAGGTGGGTCTCAGGAGAGCAGAGTAGAGGGGAAGAATCACCTCTTTTGACCTGCTGCCCACACACCTTTGATGCAGCCCAGGATTTAATTGACTTTCTGGGCTGCTAGTGCACACTGCAGCTCATGGTGAGCTTCTCATCCACTGTCACTCCCAAGTCTTTCTCCTCACTGCTGCTTTCAATTACTTCCCCATCCAACCTGTAGCTGTGCCTGGGATTGCCATGGCCCAGATGTAGGACCTTGCACTTCATTTTGTTAAGCTTG
>NW_008667324.1:0-371 GCF_000695815.1 Acanthisitta chloris | reverse complement strand
GATGTGCCACCCCTTCCCTCCAGCTGTGACTGCCCCACACAGCTTGGTGTGGTCAGTGAACTTGCTGAGGGTGCACTCAATCCACTGTCCATGCCACTGACAAAGATGTTGAACAGTATTGGCCCCAGCACTGACCCCTGGGGGACACCACTCCTCACTGGCCTCCGCGTGGACAATGAACCACTGACCACAACTCTCTGCGCATGACCATCCAGCCAGTTCTTTATCCAGCGAGTGGTCCACCCATCAAATTCATGTCTCTCCAATTTAGAGACAAGGATATCCTGCAGGACAGTGTCAAACACCTTGCATAAGTCCAGGTAGATGATAACAGTTGTTCTGCCCTAATCTACAAATTCTGTGGCCCCATC
>NW_008667323.1:0-4007 GCF_000695815.1 Acanthisitta chloris | reverse complement strand
ACCCCCCCCAATCTGAACCTCTGTAGGGAGCTGGCGAACAGCAGCACACAGTCATCACAGAGGGTTTTCCAGGGCGGGATTGCAACCTTGCATATAGCCAGCTACAACTTTATTTTCTTTACCTCCCATCCCCCCCCATTTTTTTTCAGGGAAAGGGAGAAAGGAAGAGGGAGTGAAAATTGTATTTGCCTCCTTTGCTAACCATAATTGAATTAAAGTTGTAAAATGCCTGGGAGTTTAACACTGACCGGGCAGGTTTTCAATGGCTTGTCTTTTTTTTCTTTTCCTCCGAAGAACTGTTGGTTAATGGATGAATGGATCTGATCGAGCTGAGAAAGAATATGCTAGATACATGCCTTTGAGTAAGATTTCTGCTGCCTTTATGCAGTGAAGCCTTTTTGCTTTGAGTAATTCCGATCCAGTTGACGTCTGGTCAGAATTAGAGAGAGATTCACCGAGACTTCCGATTTCTTGCTGCATGACTGCTTTTGCTGCAAGTGCTAGATTTGCAGCCTTGAACCTGATGCCACAGGAGATGTCTTGCAGTACTGAGACTTCTCATTTTTTAGGATGCGTTCCTCCAAACCAAAGAGTTGTGTCATGAGGATTGGAGCTCTGAGGTGGACGATAGAAAATGCAAGCCTGCTCCAAGATCCCAGCATTTAAGCCTGATGATTTATTAGTCTTCCCCTACCGACAAACAAAATGCATTTATTTTCCCTATTCGTATTGATTTTAGACTAGTAGAAGTAGAAGAAAGCCACAAGGAGTCAGAAACTGCAAGAAGGAATGGAAAGGATTTCTTTCTATCTAGGTGAAATTCAGGTATTAAATTACTGACGTAGGTCAATGGTAGGGTTTCCCTTCCACCCTCTGTGGCTTTTAATCAGCCTGGGTGTCTTCTCACCTAAAGGATGAAGAGTACTGACAGCCATCACTGCTTATAATCAGTAACTCTGATGCTTGGAGTGTTGGCAATGAGATATTTTCATGAGACCTATTTAGCTCTCTCCACTTCTACCAGGCTAGTTTTGCAGAACATTGGGAATAAGCGCTATGTCAGATATGGATGAGACTCTGAAGATGATCTGCATGTTTAACATTTTTCACAAATTTTGGGTGAGTGGTTAAAACATTTCTTTTAAGTATGTGTGTGTGTGTGTGTGTGTGTGAGAGAGAGAGAGAGAGAGAGAGAGAGAGAACTGAAGACTTCTGCTTGAAATCAGCTCTGTTACATTGTGTATAACTCGGGAGGGGATCAAAAATCCATTAAAATTATTTGCTTGTGTAAAGATACAAAATTTCTCTAACTGAGGCGAGCTGTTAAGTGCACGGAAGTAGGAGGTTAATGTATTTAATCTCATTACAGAAGAATTCCTACACAAGAGTCATCTGGGGGTGCATGTGTGTGTGTGCATGTCTGTGTGGGTGGGTGTGTGCTTTGTAAATGTATAGCTAGGAAAAAAACCTCCAACATAAAAGAGTTTTAAGGAATGTGTGATGTGAAGAATGTGTCAGTATTCTCTGTTGAATTAAGCTGCCGTTTTCAGCACTGAGCATTTTTCTTTGGATTCCTACCATGGTATTTCCACCACAGGTTAAAAATCAAGGTAGAAGGAGGGGAAGACCTTGGTGCGCTGTTCACTGGGGAGGTTCTGAAGGGAAGGGGGAGCTGGGTAATAGGGGAGGTGGGAAACCTCGTAAAATGGTGCTTCTTTTCTCTCAAATTAGAAACATGAAACTGAACTGACAGCCATTTTATGTATATTTATGGGGCTGGTCGTGAAAAAGAACCCAAGGAAGCATTGACATGCACCCCACACAAACAGAACCAGAACAATTCCTACTGTGACCTTACCTTTTTAAACACTGCAGGCATTTGACTTGCTAGGAGTTGCCTATCAACCCTTTAATCAATGCATGTCATCCAGTTTTTGAAAGTGTGGGAATTAGAAGTGACAGGAGTTTCTTTCTTTTGTTTGATTAGTGATCCATAGACATATATAAACTTTGTGTCCATTTTAAATTTTATGGGGCTATGCTATTATGCTACTTTCTATGTTTTCTTTCCTTATCCTTACAGGAAATAAAATGTATGCTTGCTGCTCTACAGTAACTTTGGAACAGGATCTCAACAAAAAAATGCATATCTGGATGCTGCAGACGATCGCGTTTGCTTTAACATCACTAGTCCTTTCGTGGGCAGAAAGCATCGAGTATTATGGGGAAATCTGTGATAATGCATGTCCTTGTGAGGAGAAGGACAGCATCTTAACGGTGAGCTGTGAAAACAGAGGGATCATCAGCCTTTTTGAGATCAGTCCACCAAGGTTCCCTGTCTACCACCTCTTGTTGTCTGGAAACCTTTTGAACAGGCTGTACCCAAACCAGTTTGTCAATTACACAGGGGCTTCGATTTTGCATCTGGGGAGCAATGACATACAAGACATCGAAACCGGGGCCTTTCATGGTCTGAGAGGTTTACGGAGGCTGCACTTGAACAATAACAAGTTGGAACTCTTACGGGATGACACTTTCCTTGGGCTAGAGAGTTTGGAATACCTACAGGTCGATTATAATTATATTAGCATCATTGAACCCAATGCCTTCAGCAAACTGCATTTGCTGCAGGTGCTGATTCTCAATGATAACCTCCTCTCCAGTTTGCCCAACAACCTTTTCCGTTTTGTGCCCTTAACTCACCTGGATCTGAGGGGTAACCGGCTGAAGCTGTTGCCCTATGTGGGCCTTTTGCAGCACATGGATAAAGTGGTGGAGCTGCAGCTGGAGGAAAACCCCTGGAATTGCTCTTGTGAGTTGATTGCTCTAAAGGATTGGCTGGACAGTATCTCATACTCTGCTCTAGTGGGAGATGTAGTTTGTGAGACCCCTTTCCGTTTACATGGTCGAGACTTGGATGAAGTCTCCAAGCAGGAGCTTTGCCCCAGGAGGCTCATCTCTGATTATGAAATGAGACCTCAGACACCATTGAGCACCACAGGGTATTTCCATACTACCCCAGCCTCGGTCAACTCTGTGGCCACTTCTTCTTCAGCTGTTTACAAATCTCCCTTGAAGCCCCCCAAAGGGACCCGCCAACCCAACAAGACGAGGGTGCGCCCCACATCCCGCCTGCCCTCAAAAGACCTGGGATACAGCAACTATGGCCCCAGCATTGCCTACCAGACCAAATCCCCGGTGCCTTTGGAGTGCCCCACTGCCTGCACTTGCAACTTGCAGATTTCTGACCTAGGCCTCAATGTCAATTGCCAGGAGAGGAGGATTGAGAGCATTTCTGAACTGCAGCCCAAGCCCTATAATCCTAAGAAGATGTATCTGACGGAAAACTACATCGCGCTGGTACGCAGGGCAGATTTTGTGGATGCCACTGGGCTGGATTTGCTGCACCTGGGCAATAATCGGATCTCGGTCATTCAGGACCGAGCTTTTGGGGATTTAACTAATTTGCGAAGGCTGTACCTGAATGGGAACCGGATCGAGCGGCTGAGCCCAGAGCTGTTCTATGGGCTGCAAAGCCTGCAGTACCTCTTCCTGCAGTACAACGTCATCCGGGAGATAGAGGCGGGCACCTTTGAATCTGTCCCCAACCTTCAGCTCTTGTTTTTGAACAACAATCTGCTGAGGTCTTTGCCAGGGAACATTTTTTCTGGTCTGTCTCTCTACAGGCTGAGCCTGCGGAGCAACCACTTCTCCTACCTGCTTCCCTGCCGGTGAGCGGGGTGCTGGACCAGCTGAAATCCCTGCTGCAGATCGACCTGCACGAGAACCCCTGGGACTGCACCTGTGACGTGGTGGGCATGAAGCTGTGGCTGGAGCAGCTCAACACCGGTGTCCTAGTGGACCAGGTTATCTGCGAATCCCCTAAGAAGTTTGCCCAGAGCGACATGCGTGCCGTCCGGGCGGAGCTGCTGTGCCCCGACTACTCGGACATAGTCGTCTCCACGCCCACGCCGTCCCCGGGCCAGGTGCCGGCCAGGACCACCCCC
>NW_008667322.1:3525-11397 GCF_000695815.1 Acanthisitta chloris | reverse complement strand
CGAAAAGGGACATGATCTTCTTGAAGCAACCATCCTCTGCTACCAGCTGGGTTGTCAGCTTCAAGAAGATCATGTCCCTTTTCGCATAGCCATTCCTCCATACCACATCCCAGATTTTGTCATACAAATCAAAACTGACTTCACTGCAAACTCAGCAGCTCAGGGACTGTGCAATAGTTGAGCTCTGTGAATACTTGCAATGTTGAGCATAACCCTGTCCCAGTGGTTTAGAGAAAGAGATACCAAGCAGGTTCTCTACAAAGAGTCAAAAGTGCATATGCCTGAAATATGGCTGTACCCAGCCCTGCAGTACCACAGCAGTCAGTTTTAGTTCTGTGATTTTTGACCTGTTTCTCACTCTTCTCCTTCCTCTTCCCACAGACAATGCTAAAGTTGATTCAGAAGAAGTTGGCTGATAAAACGGTGAGTGTTTCCCCAAAAAACATATACATAGTGTATTTTCTCCTCAGTCTGACTTAGGCATGTCAGCCCAGAGTGCCAGCTCAGCTTCTCTAACACACACAGGACATCTCAGCTGATGCTGCAGAATTTCCTGTCCCAGGGTGAGGGCAGGGGAATGTGACAGGGAGGCAAAAATATTAAACAAAAAACCCACTTGTTGACAAGTTCAAAGTGAATAACAAGCATGTCTTACCTCTGGAGTCATCCAGGGTGATACCAGAGAGGAAACAAGTGGTTGGTTTGCACCAGGCTCCCACATTAGCAAAGCTCTGATTATGTCCTTTTCTTTTTGGCTCTATAGTGTGATCAGGTGATGGAGTTCTCCTGGAGTGCCCTCTGGAACATCACAGATGAGACCCCTGACAACTGTGAGATGTTCCTTAACTACAGTGGCATGAAACTGTTCTTGGAGTGCTTAAAAGTAAGTGTGTGATTGCCTCTAGAGAAAAGCTGATACTAGCTATGGAGATGCAGGTGCTGGGCAGGATCCCTGGCTCTGCTCCTCTACAAGCAGTACTTTCTAGGTTGCACAGACAAAAGGAAATGCTTGTGCATGTTCTTTCCACCCAGCCAGAATAACGGAAGAGCTTACACTCAACACATCCTCCTCTTTCCCCATCTTTGCTCAGTCCCCCTGAGCAGAGCAGCAGTGAACAGTGGGCCCTGGTGTCAATTCCCTCACTTCACACATATCTTTAGCACTAGAGATCCTCCTGCTAAGGAGCTGTTTCTGGCTACCCAAAAATACTGAGCCTTTCTAGATGCACTGTACAGCCTCTCCCCAGAGCTGCTTGTTCTCAGCATCACCATAGTCCTACCTGTGTCTAATCCTGTCCTTTGCTCATCCAGGAGTTCCCAGAGAAACAGGAGCTGCACCGTAACATGCTGGGGCTCCTGGGCAACGTGGCAGAGGTGAAGGAGCTGCGCCCACAGCTCATGACCTCCCAGTTCATCAGTGTCTTCAGGTGAGTGCCTGCCTGGGCTCTGGAGCTCTGAATCACCTGCAGACTGGTAAATCTTTGGTGTGTCAGCCTCTCTAAGTGATCTCTTCTCTCTTGGCAGTAACCTGCTGGAGAGCAAAGCTGATGGGATTGAGGTATCCTATAATGCCTGCGGAGTGCTCTCCCATATCATGTTTGATGGTCCAGAGGCTTGGGGGATATGTGAGCCCCACCGAGAGGAGGTTGTGAAGAGGATGTGGGCAGCCATCCAGAGCTGGGATATCAACTCCAGGAGAAATATCAACTACAGGTGAGGAGTGGAAGAGTTTGGCTCACTCACCAAGGAGCCAGGATTGCAAACACCAACAGAGAGAAAGGAAGAGCTATAGCCCAGCATGGAGGCTCTGTTCAGAGTGAAGGAGAAATGTCCTCAAGGACATATTTTTTAGCAAGGATTTTATATCTCCCTTTGAAACATGTTACCCAAGCTGCTGAAATTAGACACCTTGCCTGGCAGTTCCCTATGGGGGAAGTTTGGGAGCCCAACAGATTCATGTTTCTGGTGAAATTGAATAGTACAGGAAACCCATGATCTGTCTGGGACTGCCTAAGCATTTTCCTCTGAGACTGCAGTTCTCTGCACCTCCTTAAGTCTGTTTGCTTCCCAGAGCCACCTGCAGTAGCTTTCCCTCTTCTCTGGGGGATATTTAACAGTTCCCATAAATCCCTTCAAGGATTAATACAACTACTGGAATCCCCCAAAACCCTTCCTGTAAGAGGGTATCAGGTACTCTGTATTCCCTTAGTGCTTGTCAGGGATCCAGAACTGACATTCCAGTGCCTGTTCTACAGTATAGACACATCATTGTCAGAGGAAACACAGCAGCACCCCTTGCTCCTGAGCAGCCAGCTTTGCCTGGGTACAGTTTGGCTTTGTCCCTTCTACAGACTGATCAGTTCTGCTAGGTTTCAGCTGTCACAAGGAAATGCCTGATGGAGGATGGAAAATCAGTTCTTGGGCTCAGTTGCCTTCATTGCAGCTATTTATCTGGGCAGCATGTTTGTGCTGAAGTGGTGGGACCTGTAATCCTGCCAGCACTGCCCTGGGACACAGCCTTGGTGCCAGAATCATTAGTGTGCCAATGGATTCACTGTTGTGATATCTGTGAGCAGAGTTTGTATTGCTGTGAGTGCCAAAGGTGCTGAAAGCAGCAGGTTTCAGATTTTGAACAACGTGCAATATTTCTGTGCAGGTCATTTGAACCAATCCTTCGACTTCTTCCGCAAGGGATCTCCCCAGTCAGCCAGCACTGGGCCACGTGGGCACTCTATAACCTGGTCTCTGTCTACCGTAAGTTCCCTTTTGGAAATCACATCCCCTGGGGCTGTAGAAGTTGAGGGGGTGAACCTGAGCTTGTCAGCAGAAAAAAACCTTCCCAGTTTAGCTATGTACATAGAGAAAACCTTCTTTGAATGATGCAAGAGTGTCCAGGCAGCACAGCCAAACAAAAACAATGAGACTTGGTGTGTAGGAAATTCCTTCACTGTTTTGATCCTTCTATGTTCTCAGTCCCTTTGTGCCTTGTTTCCACAGCCTTAGCAGGCTGGCTCTGGGAAAAACAAAAGTTCTGTGCTTTCTCAGGCCACAGGCTCCTCCTTCCCCTGCTGCCACTCTTTGTTGCACTCTTGTGAGGGTTCACAAGGACCTGTTCTGTTCTTTTCTCTGCAGCTGACAAGTACTGCCCACTGCTGATCAAAGAAGGTGGGATTCCCCTTCTGAAGGACATGATTAAAATGGCCTCAGCACGGCAAGAGACCAAGGAGATGGCCCGGTAGGACACCAGTGCACTGTCACAAACATTCCCTTCAGCTTTAGTTTTTATTCTTCCACATCAAGTGAGGCTGCAAAAAGCAAGGCCTGTGCTGGTGTGGGAGGGGTATGAAGTGAACACAGGAAAAAGAGGATGAAAACACAGGATTAGAGTTGTTTATAGCTGTGCAATACACACAGATCATTGGCAGGCAAATTGATTATAGGAGTGGCTTGTTGGCCTGGGCTGATTGCAGCTCTGAGGCCAATAGTCTCAGGTCATCAGTGGTCTCCACACTTGTTTGGGCTCCCTGTCTCCAGAATCATATTGGCCTGTGACTAAAACTGCTGACTGTACAGGTAGAGAGAGTCCATCACCTCTGTGAACTTTGGAATGTGATCTTCCTTTGGAGTCATCCTTGCAGAGTTTTAAAAAGCAGCTGCAGTTTCTGGCCATTGGCAGCATGAGAGCTGTAATTTCATACCTGTAAGATGAACATAAGAGAGGTAGAGGTTGGCTGGGAATACATTCCTGGTGGGTGGGCAGCAGGTGTTGGCCACAGCTGAAGGGTTGCTGAGTGCTGGAGGAACTGGAACCTGCAGGAAACAGTCACAGTTAGGCACAGTGAGGAGACAGGTGACAGCAGAGTGAATGACAAACATCTGTACACACACGTGTCCTGATGGGATTCAAAGGTGCCTGAGGATGTGGATGTGATGAAGGGACAGTCACATATGGATCTGGATATGCACTACCATGACTTGACATCCCAAACTGGAAACTTTAAGCTGAGTTTAGTGATTTTGACACAAGTTGATGCATGTCTTGGATACAAATCATGTGCAGCTGCACAGAGATCAACTGTGGGACAGTTCTTACATTCCTGTCCCACATATAAGCTTTAAACTAAACCCTCTCTCCTTGTTTTATCCATAGGAAAGTTATAGAGCACTGCAGTAACTTTAAGGAGGAGAACATGGACACTTCCAGATAGAGGCAATCCCCCCATGCCTCTTGCCAGCACTGTATCCAGCTTCTCTCTAACTCACTGTACATAGGGAGGACTCTTTCTTACCAACTTGCCCGTTGGAAGGAAACTTTATGTGTGTGTGTGAGACCCTCAGTAGATGAAGGTGAACAGGGGAGGGGGGAGGGACTTTTTGCACAACAAAATGCTTTCCTTAATTTAGTGGACTTTTTTTTTTGTTATGAAGTTTCAGGTTGAAGTTCTGTGTGTATGATTTCTGTATAAAAAGAAAACGAAAAGCAAAGACAACTACATTATGTATCTTTTAACCTTTTTATTTTAGACCACACAGAGAGCCTCAAATGACCATGAGCTTGAAGACCTAATTGTGTGATCACTAGTGTGACATGTTTATTTCCCACTTCTTAGACAAATCCCTTTTGCTGTACTGCATGAGGTCCTGTAATGTCTGCAAGAACACCAGTCCTGAATGGGCATTGGTTGCTCAGTGAGGCTACAGGCAATGACGAGTTATTTTTTTCAGAGAGGTTGGGGGACACAATCCCTGAGAGACAGACCAAAACAACTGAGCTTTTAGTGATATTTATAAATAGAGGAACTAGGGAGGAAAGATCTTTCAAGTCAAATTACTCCCTTAAGGGTTTTTAATACAAGGCTCACATTAATGGAAGTGATCTGAGTCATTTGGAAGTAAGACATTCCCAATAAAGTCAAGAGGTCTGTTTTGTCCCCTTGGCAGTTACAGTAGGATCTGCCAACCCACTCAGCCTCATAAGGTCAGGGATGACCAGTAAAACCAGTTATACATTCTTGGCTTTTCTCTCAAAGAGACCCTGTGCAACAAGGCACCAGGTTTGTTCACAAAGGGCTACACATCTTCATTCCAGTCCTTCACCACGTTTTTAGTTGTGTTCTGTTGTGTGGGGAAGGGCTACAAAGCCAAACAGAGGATTTCCCTCTGCATAATTAACTCTCCTAGGTCCTGGTCCAGAGCAGCTTGTGCCCCTCATGCAAGTCCAAATAACAGACTGGAGCTGTTGGTTTCCTCAGGCTGCATCAGCACAAGCCCTGCTCAGTGCCACAGTAATCTCCCTCTACAGGGAGCCCACTGCAGCAGCACAACTGCTGGAACTGGAGGTGCTGAAGGTTTCTCCTAAGACTAGGAAGTTTCCAGGCACCTTTTGGAGGGCAAGCCCATGAAATGGCACCTCTTGTTTCACCCCAACATCTTCCCCTTCTTCTCAGAAGTACCTATTCTTCTCTGACTCCCAGTAGCACTTCCAGTGCAGTCCCCCTCCCCTCAGCAGCATCGCTGCAGTTTGTGTGCTGCAGGTGAGAGGAGAGTCCCACTTTGCTGCTCTTCACCTGTAACACTCCAGACCTGTAGAGGCTCAAGCAGACCAAGGCCAAGGTTTGCCTCTCAGTCCATGTTACAGCCTGCTGCTTGCCACAGCTCCTTCACAACTCCTAAACCTCCCCTTAGAAGGGATTTAGAGAAGATTTTGTGCCTGATAGCAGAAGAGGAGCCCATGGCCATGTGAGTTGGGACATTTCAGGCCTCTGAGCACAGTAACTCGCTGCTCTCTTCCCTTGTACACATTGCTCAGATTTGACTCGCTGCTATGAGGTTCTGCTAATGCTCAGAGTTCATATTGTCCTTGTGAGCACATTAGAGACAGATCCTTGATACACAAACTGACACTTTAACTGACAGAACACAGCTGCCCTGCAGAGGTTTACTTTTTCTGCCAATATGGTGTTATACAATGTCTTTTATTTTTTCTTTTTAACCATACGTCATTTGTTTCGGTATTGTGAGATCTGTACTTTTTTTCTTTTGAGTAATTTTCAAACTTATATATATTTTTGTGTCACTTTTGAATTGTTTTCTTAAGATTTGCAAAACTTGACAAATGATACTTTTTTTTTGCAGTCGTTTGAAATGCAATTTTCTCTCTCTTGTTCCTGTTCCCCAAGACTTTGTGTCTCTATGAGCTTTGAGATGGGGAAGCTTATTTCAAGATCTGTTTTCTGTGTAACATTTGCTAATCTTCCATCTAGAAGCAAAACTAAGAGGGGCTGTGAGGCAGCCTTAGTGTGTTAGGGGAGTCAGGCTTTGCTCTTTAGTTCCTCATGTAGTGCTGCTGTCCTTCTGAAGTTGTCTCACGTAACAGTGCCACCCACCAAGCTTCTTCCTTCCTACTGCCCGTGTAGTGAAAGCTCCTGCCACTAAAATCTTGAATCACCTGGCAAAAAGCACTCAAGATTCTGACTGTGTTGGCAAGGTGGGAGTGGAGCAGAAGGGGACACATCACAGGTGGAGAGGTATCAGGAAGCCTTGTCCCCAGAATGCAGCTGCCATGCTGGGGAGACAGTGGAGCTGAGGAACTCAGAGCACACCTCAGCCTTGCATTGCAGTCAAGCTTTGCTCTGAGATTTTGGCACAACTACATCAAGGCTAATGAACAACCAGTGGTTTGGTTCCACCTGCCTCAGGAGTCCAAAGCTTTGGGTTTTCCAAACCAGTGCCCCCCACAAGCTCAGCTGTGACTGGAGTCTCACCTGCTGCAAGCTGGACCACAGCATCCCAAGCTAACAAGATCCAAACTGCATCAAAGCTTTGTTCCACAATGTAAAGAAAACCTCTGTCCTCACTGCTCACCCTCAGCAAGCTGTACCTGAGCCTGGACCAGGATGAAAAGATTTCAAATTCCAACAAGGAGATTAATGGAGTCAGGCCAGTCTGCCAGAAAAGCTCAGCCTGCTGAAATCTGTCACTGATCCCTGGAGAAAGGGGGAACCATGACTGGGCTGTTACAGGAAGCTACATCTGAGATTTTGAGTCAGGCCACCAGCAAGGTAAATTCCTGAGACAGCATGTTTAAAGGAGCAACAACCCTGTTAGAGTAACACCAGGTTTGCCTACAAGCTTCGATGTCTTCAAGCCAACCAGACTTTGTGAGCTGAAAAATAGCATCTTCCCTTCAGTAAAGAGCAAAAGAGAGAAGAGTA
Organism: Acanthisitta chloris; assembly: GCF_000695815.1. Classification (NCBI taxonomy): domain Eukaryota; kingdom Metazoa; phylum Chordata; class Aves; order Passeriformes; family Acanthisittidae; genus Acanthisitta; species Acanthisitta chloris. The sequence goes on along the minus strand of NW_008667322.1, from coordinate 4,183 downwards.
TCCTCTGAGCACAATTCCTGTAACTGGAAGTTTGAAACTAGTTTGTTCCTCAGTTTCCCTGACTGAAACAACAGGACTTGTTGCACCTCAAGCATAATGCAAGTACCAAGACCTGAAAGCACTTTTTGGAGGCAGAGTTAAATGCTGCCATAGATCCTGAGCTGAGGACAGAACAGGAGAGTTGCCTGTAGACATCATATCAATATTCTCCAAAGGAGGAGAGGGCAGAGTGGCTGGTTTTTTTATGAAGACCTAATGTAAAAGGGTAAGTTGATACCCTGAAATGCATGGCTGTTCCAGGGAAGCCTTTCAGGCCTTCCAGCTTTGCTGGACCTAAGGAATGAACCAGGAGACTTCAACATTGACACAGAGTTATAGAGCTGACAACCAACCCTGCCCAGAAAACCAGGTTTGAAAATCCAGCTGGAGAGAAGCCCACAGCATGTAAAGGTGGGGCAGAGGGGCTCCTTGTGCTCTGGAGCTGTTGGCCCACTCAGACTCTTTGTCATGTTTTCACTACTACATCTCCTCTAATATTCCAAAGCTTGGCAAGCAGAGCACAAACACAACTCAGTAGCTCCCTGCAGAGACTGTGCCAACAAAGGAATCCTCTACCTGGACTGTGTGGATTTCCCTTCCTGGCTGGAGGTTCAGTGGC
>NW_008667322.1:2857-3508 GCF_000695815.1 Acanthisitta chloris | reverse complement strand
AGGAAGGTGCAGGTGTCTGCCATGTTCTCTGGAACACATAAGAGAGCAAATTGGTAGGCAACTTCCCACAAGTGCTTCCATTTTACAAGATCTGTGGGAGGAATTGCTTATAAGGATTGGCATCTACTTGTATGATGCTTAACACCCAGCAGCACCAGACCTTCTCATCTAGACCAAGCCAGGAAAGTTTAGCACTTACATTTGTGGCAATCAGAACACGTTGCACAGTGGCTGTTGTTACCTGCACCTACCTACTGATGTGATTCTCTTGAGCACTGAATCCTGCCCAGCTTGTCACCTTGGCTTCTGCTGCAGTCACTCTAGTCTCTGCAAAACATGAGTGGGAAGAAGACTTGGAGCTATGAGCTGAGTGCCCTCTCATTACTTGAAGAAGGCAGTTAATTACCAGCAGGACAAGAGCTACAGGGGCACTGCAGTCAGGCACTATCCATAGAAAAGACATTTTTGTGAGGCTGTTTAGGGAGGAGCCTGCCACAGCTCAGGTGTTAGAGGGCAGCTTGTGCTGGAAAAAGAGAATTAAAAGTAGGGAAACAGCTGGTCTCCACGACAACCATGCGTGTGAAGCACAGAGGGCAATAGTCATCAGGCATGGATGAAAAGGAACACGGGGGCTGAAGGAGAAGACAGCAC
>NW_008667322.1:0-2832 GCF_000695815.1 Acanthisitta chloris | reverse complement strand
ACTGAAACACTCCTGCTTTAGCAGATTATGTTTTGACTTCATATACTTGTCATGATTCTCTCTGTACTTCTTTCCTTGTTTTAAAAAAAGTTTTTAAGTTAACCAAATATGTATTTCCTTGTTTTGCTTAAAGAAAATACCCTCAAGTCATAAGGAGCAAGCGTCTGCTTTTACTCTGTCCATGGACCTGCCTGATGTTGGGGCCTGTTTCAAATGTTTGTACATGGTGAAACCAAGCAAAAAAAAAAAAATCATAATGCACAACTGTTGCTTCCTTACGATTCTGAATGAATTAACTTTTCTGTTGTATCCATTGGATACCCACTGTGTATTAAACCTAGTGCTGAACAGTGTCTTCTACCTTTGGTCTGTGGTTTGTTTAGGTGCATTAGTGCGCCATTGGGTGTCACATATTCCATTAAAAACGAAAGGAACTGCCATGTGTGGATGATGTAGTTCAGCAGCTTTGCCCTTCATCCCTCCAAGGGATACAATGCTGGTTGTCAGGAGAAAAGAGGACTGCCGGAAGAGAGTATTGTTAGGAAATGGTGTGAGAGGAGAATAAAAAAATCAGGATAGTGTTTGAGTGTACAGATTGCTCTGAACTCTGTAACAGATCTGTGGCTCACATTCCATGGCCTGAGCTTTGGAAGGGGGCAAAAGCTGAGCACTTAGAAAAAAGTCTCTAGCTTAAACCAATCAATCTGTTTTGAGGCCAATCATGACTTTCTTCTTAAGACCTCAGTCCTGGAAAGGCTCAACTGCCACTTAATTCAATGGGCATGGTGGAAACTCCAAAGGATCAGACTCGAGGTGAACGGAATGGGAGGAGGAATCGTGTGAAACTGAACTGCCTCTGAAAATGTGCCATGGTGTCAGAGTACAGAGAGATACCTTGGGCTTCCAGCAGCATGGAATTCCTAGCTGGAATGCCGTAAGAACCTAGATTTTCCACTCAGAAACTTGCTAGTAAAGACTTTCTGGAACTGAGCCTAATTTCAACCAGTCATTGAGGCTGAAACCCTCGAGACAGAGATAAGCTCTGATCTCTGCCAGACAGGTTTCAAAGCTGAAGGAGAAGATAAAAAGAGTAACATGCACAAATTATTTTAATCACAAAGAGAGTGGGAATACATTCCTTAGGACAGATTATTCTAGAACTTCAAAATGTTTCTTTCAAGTGGATAATATTGTTACTCCTCAAATTGCCTTCATTAACTTTTAAATCTACACCTCTCTACAAAGAAGGAAAGACACTACCCACCTTTTATTTGCTGTTTGTAGACACATCCTGATGTTACTGCTCCGAGATTCCCACTGGTCTGAAATACTTCCTTTGCAACTCAGGGAACTTGAAAGATCTTCATGATATTTAAAGCAGGAACAGAGTACCAGGGTCATCTCACATACCAACGTGGCTGTGAGGTTTGATGAGCACCAATGCATCCTGTGAGGTGCCTGAGGGAGGGTAGCTGGAGGTTTTGCTTTCAGCTAGAATAAAAAAAAGAAAGCAAAAGGATTCGAGCAATTGTTGGAAATTTGGACTATAATTTTTATTGACATTCCAACCCAGCTGTCTCAGGTAAACCACTGAAGTGACCACACATCCAGGTGCTCTCTTGGAATCAGCAGGTGGCAACTGACTCACTTAAAGAGACTAAAATAGTAATTTTTGGGGCAAACAATACCAAGGAATCAGCTGCTTTTCAGGTGCTGGGGGAAGGGAGTAAATTTACAAAGAATGTGATTTTTCTTTCCAAATTTTTACTGGGAAAGTGGGCTAAAACTGAAGAGTTTAAAGAGAAAGCACTGATTTGGGAACTTTTACAGGCCTGTGATGAGATTCATCTGCCCTGAAAACATTCCAACTGTAAATGTGTACACCTAAGCTACAGTCAGCTTGGCTTTTTTATTGTTAGCAAGAGATAAAAACACACCTAGGGTGCAATTCAATTGCTATTAGATGTCTGTCTCAGCTGACAAGGGCTGTACACACCTGCATCACTTGGTGGCTGTTGAGGGAGTCCAACAATCAAGGAGCTTCCTTCACTGCAGATATCCCAAGGCAGATCAAATCCCACCCAGGCAAGCTCTGCTCATGTGAAACCTCACCTGGAATACTGCACACAGTTCTGATGTCCTCAACATAAGAAGGACATGGAACTGTTGGAGCAAGTCCAGAGGAGGCCACAAAGTTGCTAACTGGGCTGGAGCATCTCCCCTATAAGGACAGGCTGAGGAGTTGGGGCTGTTCAGCCTGGAGAAGAGAAAGTTGTGTGGAGACCTCAGAGCAACCTGCCAGGAGCTGAAGGGGCTCCAAGGAAGCTGCAGAGGAACTCTGTGTTAGGAGCTGTAGCAATACCACAAGGAGCAATGGGGATACATTGAAAGGGGAAAATTTAGGCAAGATATTACGAAGATTTTTCCCTCTGAGGGTGGTGAGACACTGGCCCAGGTTGCCCAGGGAGGCTCACAGCAGTGTTCAAAGCCAGGTTGGCTAAAGTCTTGAGCAACCTGCTCTGGTGGGAGGTGTCCCTGCCCAGGGCAGGGGGTTGGGGCTGGATGATCCCTAATCATAGACTTTAAGGGTTGGAATTGACCTTACAGTTTATTTAGGCACAATCCTCCCTGCCCTAAGCTTCATGCCAACCCCTAAATTCTCTATCTATTTTAAAGCCATTCTGCCTGGAAATCAGAGGTTGGGATGCCGGTGTGCTCCCCTTTTCAGGCACAGCAGACAGTTAAATCCAATCCCTAAAACCACTACGATTCTGGGACCTACGAGCGCTTCCAGCAGGGCCAGTCCGACCAGGCCCCGCCTCGGGCCCCGCC
>NW_008667321.1:0-582 GCF_000695815.1 Acanthisitta chloris | reverse complement strand
GGCAAGCCAAGAAAAGGAGAATGTTACCAGTGAAGACAGGGTCTGAAAGAGACTCTGTGTGCAAGTTATGGTTGACATGAGTTGTTTTGTTTATGATGAAAATTAGCCAATAAAGATGGGACACACTATGCAATAGAGAATACAAAAGGAGCTGAGCATTAGAAATAAATGCTTTTGCCTTTTAACCATCATAGGAGTACGTGTTTTATGTCCGTCTCAACCACAACATTCTCTTACCCCTGAGGTTTGGGAGTCCTGATGGCCAGCCTCAGCAGTAAAGACTGAGGCAAAGAAAACCTTCATTGATTCCACCTTCTCCATATCTTCCACGACCAGGACACCCATCTGATTCAGCAGCGTCCCCACATTTTTCCTAATCTTCCTTTTGCCTCTGATGCACTTGGTGAAGCCCTTCTTGCCGACCTTCATATCTCTTGCCAGATTCAATTTCAAGTGGGCCTTGGCCTTCCTCATCACATCCCTACATACTCTGATGATAATCCTATAGTCCTCCCATGTGATGTGTCCCATTTTCCACATCCCATAAATTTCTTTCTAGAAGCTCCCTGCTCATCCATGCAG
>NW_008667320.1:0-435 GCF_000695815.1 Acanthisitta chloris | reverse complement strand
ATTTAACAAGTGCCCTGCAAATTTAAATATTGGATATATATGAAAATACGTATATAGTTTTGGCGTTGATGAGAAAAAATGCAGTTTCTGCACTAGAGCCGTATGCTGAAGATGACTATTAAAGGTTATGCAGAAAGTATATTTGAGAAAATATGATTAGGGCATAGTAGGAGTACAGATGTAGAAATGTATGCAATCAGTACTCACCATGCAAGTTTTTTCCCCAAAATAACTTTAATACACTCTGAAAGTATTCAGTGATTTTTTAAAAATAATCCATGATTGGATACATTTTCCTGTTAAGACTTTTGTAAAGTAGATCTTTTCAAAGATCAGTTCAAAAACTTAGGATAGCATTTCAACGGGTCAGTTCAGCAGTTGTACATAGATAAACAAAAGACTTCACTAAGCTACAGTTCTTTCCTGAAGTTGCTC
>NW_008667319.1:0-14869 GCF_000695815.1 Acanthisitta chloris | reverse complement strand
CGCGGCACTGACGCTCCGCCCGGCCCCCCTTCCCCGCGCCGCGACGGGCACAGCCTGCCTGCGCCTTATTTATTTTCCTTTTATTTTGGTAAATAAATTGTATTTAAAAATCGTACAGAGCCCGCCGACGCGCCAGTGATTCAGTCGCTGCATTATAAGTGGCGCTTTACGAGGGCGCGACCCTGTGCTGCGCGAACCCCGCGGCGTTAGTACGAGGGTTTGAGCTCGCAGTCCGTGTGTGTAGTCGAGTCCCTGGAACCCAAGGAAATCGGCTTTTTTTTTTTTTTTCAGGCTGCTGAAGGAGTGCTGGCCGCACGCAGCATCGCATTGACTGCAGCGCTGCTGCTCCCTGACCCCTGCGCTTCCCACCCTGCCGCGCGGGCTGGAGCGCCATTATTCCCGCAGGTTTCCCAGGAAACTGTCTGCCGGCAGGAATTCTGCCAGGCCCTTCTCCATTAACTAACTACAGCCCCGCCCCTTGAGCAGAGCCAGAAGTTTTGTAAGGCCAGGGAGGATAAAAGCTTTTCACGCAATGAAGGTCTCGTACCTGTTTCTAGATTGTGTGTTGTGAGGATTTTATACAGTGATTGAGGTGTCTGATACTTTGCATTAAGCTTGAAACCCAGGGACATACAGCTCAGCACACAAGCCTGAAGGCCTACTCTTAAAAAAAGCAAACATAGCAACACCAAAGGACGGGAGGGTCCTATTTGGGAAGGGGTAGTTCATTGGGAAAGGTAGCTCATGATTACCTAGGTGCTGTAAGCTATGTGTGTAAACAGAACAAGTTATGGCATAAGGGACTGGCAGGGAGGGGAGACAAGGAGGAGCAAGTACAGGGGTACAAACTGAAGGAGGAGAAATTTAGGCTATTAGGAAAATGCTTTTTCCTGTGAGGGTGGTGAGACAGTGGCACAGGTTGCCCAGGGAGGCTGTGGCTGCCCCAACCCCGGCAGTGTCCAAAAAACCAGGTTGGATGAAGCCTTGAGCAACCTGGTTTAGTGAGGAGGTGTGCCTGCCCATTGTAGGGACAGTCGGGACTTAGATGATCTCTAAGGTCCATTCCAACCCCAAAAATTCTATGATTCTAAAAGTAAACCACTGACTAGTTGGTGCATATGTATGGAAAAGAAAACCCACACAAATTGGCAGGAAAGGGCACAGCTGGATTATTAGATTGCCTGTTACGTGTTCTGCAAAGCTCAGTAACAGTTGGTGCTAAGGCTCACCAAACGCTAATGTTGTAGATTTTCTTGCACGTGATCATCAGACTCCACAGACCTGCATGAGTTAAATATCCCTCTATGATGGTCCTGTTCTGCATTCCCTCCCAACTATTCCTCTGACATTGACAGACAATATACTGCTCTGAAGGTGTGTATTTCTTGCTAGAAATGCAGGTCTGCTTTTGTCACTGAAGATCTTTTGCAAGTGAGCATTATTATTTACTTAACTCTCTCTGTGGACCTTTACACACTATGCACCTACCAGTAAGGGTGGAAATGGTTTGGTCCCACTTATATTCTTCATGTTCTAGTGCAAAGAGGACACACTCAAATCACACCAAAGATTACCACTGTTGCCAGGGGAAGCATTATCCTTCTCTGCAATACGCATGAACACCAACATAATAAAATAAATATATATTTAGCAAAATGAAATGAGCAAAAAAAGCACATCAACATGGAAGAGATACACAGTAGAAGAATTTTCAGTCCTAGGTAAACAGAGTATTCTCCTTCTAGACCTCTTCACCAGGGATGCCTGTTCCAATGTCAGCCTACTTCATGTGCATTTTGAGAAACACTCTCCTCTTGCACATCCTAGAAAGCATATATTCACACAAGAAACTTTCAAGAGCCTATACAGAAAGTAAACATACGTACAGGAAGAGGAATACTCAAGATGTAATGTCTTCTTCACAAAAGAAACTTCACACTAAAATTATAAGCAAGTTGCCTGGTCCACAGATGAGGCCACCCCTGTTTAAGTTCTACCTATCAAATCCTCCTTAGGGATGACACTACTTCCTTAGGACAGCACCATCATTCACACACCTTTATAATGGGATCTTTCTTCAGTGGAAGAAGGTAAGAGGTAAATCAGCATTAGGGTAGACACAGCCTTGAAAGGGTTGGGTTGTCTTTTATCGGTTCCTGAACACAAAAGTCTTTCAAATAACTTTAGCCACACTGCTTGCAGCAATCAAAACAAGAAGCCATGTAATTAAAATTAGATAATCTGTGTTTTCTAAAAAAAAACAAACCTCAAGACAACTAGGAGAAAGACATTCATCTTGGTGACTGCACCAAGGATGACTAATGCAGAAATGGATTTATTTTTTCATTCTTAAACAAAATAAACATAGAGACAAAAAAGTATATACGAATAGCCAAAGATAAATTACAGATGAGAAAGGCTTCCCCATCCTCTTCTCACAGTGTAAAAGAGTCCTTCCTGCATAACAGCTAAGTCAAAAGCATAAGCCACTGGAAAATGGAACTTGATAGACACATTCATGATGAGATGAGGCAAGACTTGCTCAGTGTCTTAGGGATGAGCGATTTGCTGTGAGGGTGGTAAAAGTCACAGCCCAACAGTGATGTTTTGTAAACAATAAAACTAAGTGCTTCATTCAAAGCACTGTTCATCATTCAAAAATGCTGCTTTCCTACCCTGCCAACAGGACACTTCAATAATTTGGAGAGCAGCACTTCTGAAGAGGCAGAGGTTCCTCGCTGCTGATGACCATATGTTTCTGAAGTTACTGCTAACAATTTCTGGGTGTGCTGCTTCCCAATTCTAAAACCCTTTATGAAAAAGTCTGAAGAAGGAAAAATCCAACAACATTACATGAAAAGAGGACTAACTAAAGAATTCTGGAAGATTTAATCTCCTCCATCCCTATTTAATGGAGAATGAGTTACATAAACAGAGCAAATTGACGGTCAGCAGCTCAGCTGCACTTCGGACTGACAGGGTCCGTAACCCATCCTTTGTTACTGCCAGAGGCCTGGGATGACTCTAGTTGCCACATGAAATTCAAGAAGAAAATCCATGTTAGCTCTTTTTCCTGATATACACATCTCCTGCCTGCTGGTGGGGAAGGCCAAGTTCTCAACTAGCTTGGGCCATACCCTCTGCTGCCTGAAATAAGGGAGGCTGATGTACACATTTAAACATGTCATTCACTAAGGAAAGGGCAATGATGCAGTACAAACTATTACATTACACTGAGTGGGTCACAAGCTATCGTGGAAGCTTAGGGATTGTATGTCAACTATTGGCATAATGGCAGTTTGTTCTCCCAAAACCCCGATTTTGTTTTAGAGATCAAGCTTCTGTACATTCATTTAAAAAACAAGGTCCTTCTCCCAAACGCTGCTAATTGTCAGCTCCATCCTCTTCATAGAGTTCCTCCTTCCAGATGCCTAGTCCACTCCACACCAGCAGACAATCAAACACCATTAGGCTGGTTCTGGACAGCACACAGGCAAATGAGTCTGCAGTAAGAGTGTTCAGATAATGTAGTAGCTTTAATTATGGTAAGAATCCTCCTCAGAGTCCTCACTGTCACAACTGCTCATCGACAAGATGGAATAGGTGGAAGAAATGACACATCTGTCATTGTCTGTGGCTGGTTTCACCATCACATTCTGTTTCTCTGCATTCAAAACACACAGATATACAAAAGTTAGCTGTGACCACTGTATCCACAAGTGCTAAATTGCCAGTTCTCCTTGAAACTATATGATAGCCTCTCACTGTCAGTTTGCAATAGCTCTTTCAAGCTGCAGTGCACAGACCTTTCTCTTCAGTTTTCAGCTTTAAAAGAACAAAGGGCTGAGGTCTGTTTATTTGTTTTGTTTTCTTAAGTGTTCTATATGCCTTCTCCTGTTAAGGTAACACAGAGGAGGAGGAGACATTGTCCATCCCTTCACAGGCACATGATTGATAACGGGAGTGGCTAACTATTACAGTGCCTTGTCAGGTAAGAAAGAGAGAAGAAACAAAATGTGGTAAGGACCTCTCAAACAAGTAATGGTTCTCCAGCACACTTACAGCCCCATCAAAACCTTCATACATTTAAGAGTGCAAGCTGTGTCCTTCCGGTGCCTGTTCCACTAAGGCTCTTGGAAATGTTTCTTGGGAAGCTCTGACAGCTCCTCAAGTGCCACTTACATCATTATTTCTCTTTCAGTGGGTTCACTTCTTAGGAATTATTAAATAGACACATAGTTATCATCATCTCCATCAAAACCTTCCATCACTGAACAAGAAGATGACACAGAAACAGTTTAACCTTTCTCCAGAAGTGTGCCACGGTGAAGCTAAATGATTTTCTACCAATAGTCATTGGTGAAGGTAGGCTATGAGCTTATTCCCTTCTTGTTCAAACAAGGATGAAGCCATTGGTTTAGCATACAATGGGCTCCCCTGAAGGCACCACTTCAGTGAGCCCCCATTAGTAACCCAACGAGGCACTTCAGGAGCACCATGACATAGGCTGCAGATGTGCTGCCCATTGCACAAGGGCTGTGTCAGTTCTGCAGAGGTGAAAGCCACTCGTGAAGCCAAGCTGGGCAGCCTCTGAGCAGCACAGCATTTCCTGAGGGAACCAGACTGAGCTGGTTACATAGGTTATAATTTCAGGCTTGAAGTAGCACTGCTTAATGATGTCATTCTATGCTGCCATGGAGCATCTGAGCTGTTTCAAAAGCACCTTTCATTAAGTGAAAGGCTTGGCACACTGCAAAATGAGGGATCATGCAGTCACCTCCATGAAAGGGAAAACAAGACAATTACTTAAGGCAACACAGGAATAGAAATTTGCCAAGGGGTAGCAGGAAAAGACTTCTACATTTCAGCACCTAGATACCAGTGTCAAGTGCTCTAGGAACAAATTTGGAAGAAGGAAGCAGAATAGGAATACCCCACACTGTAGTTTTTCTTAAAGCTGTCTCCATCATGCATAGTCTTAGCTACCACTAGGCAAGATGTTATGTATTTAAGCCACAGTGGCTTTAATTCCACAAAAATAACCATGGTAGAACAACTGCCAGTTCAGCCATACACTGACATGATATACCAATGTCCCCTTTAGAGACTTCCTACGTAAATCTAGCACATGGAAGAGAATTCAGAGTTTCTCATCAGGCACTGCTCTGCTGAGTTTTTGCAATTATGTACTCAACAGTTTAATCTAAAGGTGCCTGGAAAATTTTTCAAGGCTCAATCTATGAAGTTTTGCTCTCATTTAGTGATCTCTTTGAACCAGTGCAACCCTTAGCATGGTTAAGTTGTCCTTCATACTGAAGTCTTTTTCCAAACTTTGCATTAATTTTATTTTACTGTGCAAGTAAAGCTAGTTACTCAAGAGATCTTATAATTATTTTTCTCGTGTTTCTGCTGCATTCCCCGAGCATCTTCTTGGTATATAGGTGCCAGAGTCATACAAAAGGGATGAAATGAGAGATTGTACTCATCGTGCCACATCCACCCACCTCTCACCTTGCCGCGTTCTGATAAGGGTCAGGCGATGCTGTTTTGTTTCCACATCCAGCTTCTCTACCATCCTGTCAATGCAGTTATCCAGCACCAGAGAGCGTGTCTTTGATTTGATCTCCTGCCTGCAGATAGGGCACTCCACTTTACGTTTCGTCCACTCATCGATGCAGTAGGAGCAGAAGCTGTGTGCACAGTTCAGAGTGACTGCCTGTGGAATTCACAGCAAGGGCACTGGTCACAGCATGCTCACGCAAGCATTGTCAAGAAAAAAAACATACTGAAGACACAAATATTAGGTGAACACTTCCTGTAAGGAAAGGGAGTAGAGAGCCTGAAGCCCCTTTTTTCTATTTTTAAGCTTATACTCCATGCCAGAGGGCAGGCCAGTTTCACAAGCCCGTTAATGGAGTTGCTGTAAATCTTAGCAAGTCAGACACAGACAAAATTAATTCATTCCATTCCAAGTTTCCCCAATTTGAAAAGAATAAATTATGGAAAAACTCAGATACTTCAGAATAGCATCTTAAATTACTGAGAAACCAGAAATTAAAATTTCAGCTCACTCTTCAGTCATTATAATAGGGCTAACGCATCAGATTTCCTGCAGTAGAAATGAATGTCATGAAACTGAAGTTCTAGCAAAATATGAACAAAAGTAAGTCTACATGTCAGGCATAGCCTATCACTTTTAAAGCCAAATGAAAACAGGCCAATTTCCCAAAAAATTTATCTGAACAATACAAATGGTCCAGGACTTGAACAAACACCACGCCTCCCTTCCTTTACTAATCTCTCCATATACCTAAGCATGAAACAGTCCAACTCCTGTCAACTTCAAGCAAGGTCCACTACTAAATTATTTTTCCCCAAGCAGGCTGTCAGCAGCAACTCAGAGCACTCAGTTCAAAAACTTGCAGAAGTGCTGCAAGCTTATATGCATTTTAGGATTAAGCACTTATGTCCTTGCAGGTAGAGACATTAAAGATGAATTTGCTGCCTGGAAGAGTCAGGGTAGACAGAATGGATTTCTGGATCAATCCTTTGCCACAACAACTCACTGTTGGTCTGTTTGGACTGTTAAACTAGTGAAACAAAGAAATAAGCTTAAATATTGCATTAATAGACCTAGAGAAAGTTTCTCAAGCCTTTTCTTTACTGGCAAACCCACGCAGGTTTAAACATACCTCGATAAAGTGCTCAGAACAGATTGTGCACTGCAACTCATTCTCCAACACATCATTCATCTGATTTAACACCTCTTCTTTTTGGGCTCTCACCTTTTCCTTCTCCTCCTAGTGGGAAAGTACATATGGTTGTGTATCAACAAAGAACAAGGTTTTACTCAATATTATATATTGGCAGGAAGTGAGTGTGCAGGGGAAGGTAGTACAAGTAGGAAATCACACTGCAAGTCTCCATATGTCAAGTCTGTGTCTATTATATACTCAGATCTGTAACCTCTCTCCTCTTTTCAGTCACTGCAGTATTGAGAATATTTCCACACACCACAGAGAACTTAGAAGGAAGAACAGCAGCCATTATCAAAATTCCCTTCAGCCTAAAGCAACTACCAGCTGGATCAATCTTTTCAGAATCACAGAATTTGAGAGGTTGGAATGGACCTTATAGATCATCTAGTCCCAAATCCCTGCCATGGGCAGGGACACCTCCCCACTAGACCAGGCTGCTCAACGCTTCATCCAACCTGGTTTTGAACATAGCCAGAGTTGGGGCTTCTATACCTCCCTGGGCAACCTGTGCCAGTGTCTCACCACCCTCAGAGGAAAAAACTTTTTCCTAATATCAAGCCTGAATTTCTCCTCCTTCAATTTGTATCCATTATGTCTTTTCCTGTCACTGCAGTTCCTAACAAAGAGTCCCTCTCCAACACCCTTCTAGGCCCTTCAGATGCTGAAAGGTTGCTATGAGGTCTCCACACAACCTGCTCTTCTCCAGGCTGAACAGCCCCAACTTCCTCAGCCTGTCCTCATAAGATCTTTTTCTACATGTTCCTGCCATGAGTTTGGAATAAGTCAACAGTTCTTTTGATGGCAGATGTAAAGAACAAAACACCCAACAGACAAAACACCTCAAATGTTAAAAAAAGGAAGCATAAAATTTCAAAACACTGACTTGCCTTTAACTGCCCAGTGTTTTGTTTGGAGTTCAATTAGGCTCCTAGGTACCTACTCTGTCTTATAAAAATAACAGAAATTCTTCCAATTGAAGCTATAGTTGAAACAGCACCAGAGTTGCAATGGCACCATTCAAAAACCAAAGCAAACTGCCAAAGGTGGGTTAAGGTAATTTCCAGGAGTAAGACACAGGAAAGGATCTCCTTAATTAATTTCCACTCATCACCTTGTGTCAAGGGCAGGAAGAAATGTGGCTTATCTTATTCATTATTCAAATTCCACATTGCTTCAGTCCTAGACTCCCTTACAGAACTGCTGTCACAGTGCAGTTTCACTTGAATGTACTCTGACTGAAAATGAAGCACCTCACTTTTCAAACACTTTTGGTTTATTGCTGGGGTTTCTTCTGGGTTTGTTTGGGGTTTGTTTGTTAGTTTTTTGTTTTGCTTGGTTGCTTTTTTAAAGAAAAGGTGGAATGGGCCCACTTCTGCACAATGCACAGTTCAGGTGCTCTGGGCTTTATGACTGAGAAAGATCTACTAACAACTGTTGAACAGTGATTTATAAACAGGGCAAGGTGCATCCTCCTCCAATCCTGCAAACTAGCACCAGGTGCCACCTCAAAATACAGAAAATTTGCATTATGGGAAGCCAAGCAGAGTCAAGACACGTGTTAAATAAACCATTTCCTCTGCTGCATCATATCATGTTTCACTTAGGAAAGAAAGTGGAGAATTCAGTTATTCCTTACCTTAGTTTCTTCCAGTTCTCTATTCTTGGCTCGAATTATTTCCTCAAAATCTTTTTTGCTACGATTCAGTTCTTCCATCAAAGCATGATGCTGTAACAATACCACACCAGAAGTTATAAGCTTGCCATTACAAGCTACCCTATTAAATATACATGACAATAGTCAAAAGGTTCAGCATACTCATTTTTCCTAATCTCCTCCTAAAAGAGCAGCACATGTATATATGCATTGAGGTCTTAACTTAAAACTGGAATGTAGTGCCAGTTACTTATGACCTTTCCAGTGTCATCACTTTGCATTCCCTCTCCCAGGTTACTGTTTCATTTCAGTTAGGTTTTACAGACACCTAAGGCAAAGTCCTTATCTTCTACCAAGAGGCCACTGCAGTAAGAAAGACTTAAAATATCCAAGTTACACAGTTATACCAAACCTAGGCTCATAACCACTTGCCTCTTGCAGGACCTGGGCAAGCTGCTCCTTCAGGTTGTCTTCCCCGTGTTGCCACTCTTCTCCCTGGGTGGAGTAAGAAGGAGGGGAGGGAGGAAAAGGAAAAATACTTGAAGAAAGCAAGGGACAGAAAAATTACTACTCTGAACACTCTCTTTAGAGGATATGCTCTAAGAAACAACTCTGGTTTTCAACACCCCCCCGAGATGTTCCACTCTTAGGTTATACGTGTATGACAGAAATTGCAGCTATCATTTACTGCAAAGACATAAAATGGATATATCATTTACAGTTGCATATTTGGAACACCTCCACATTATTCTAGCTCTAAAGGCACCAGCACGCTTACAGAAGCAAAGAGGTCAACAGCAGCTTAAAAGCAGCAACTCTATCTTTGAGCACATTCAAAGAGGTCAGACATACCTACAGCTCTAGCTGAACTTCCCATTGTGCCTAAGAACACAACCCCAGACTTTGTGAACTTCTGATACTGGTATCTTGCCTTTAGCAGCAGACTTTAAGGGAAGCAATTGCTAAATTATGAAACTCACTCCAAGATGAATCCTTTCTTTCTTTAAACTAGATTTTGAACAGACTCAAGTAGAAAGACTTCTGTTTGTTATCTGAAAAGCTACTTATACACATACTACTTGAAGACACAGATTGCAAGAAAGTTTTTTGAAAGTACGAGAAACCCCTCCAGGGATTAAGGCATGCAATAACTTGTTGCTTAGAAAGGGAGTGGATATGCCATGCAAACTGAGCATTAATTCAGCCATATATCCAGAGAAATTCACACTTAAAGTGAATACTTTTCAATTTGTCCACTCTGTAACCACAGTAGACCAGGCAGAGACTTTTCTTTTTTTTATTTAAAAGCATGCTTCTTTACCAAATGAAATGCTTTGTTTTGCATCTTTTTTTTTCCTAATTCCCCATGCAGCCCAATCTCTTCCATCTTTGTACTTTCTTCTGCCAGAAGTCAAATACTTCCACAAAAAGTTTAACAGGAGCAAGCCCACAAACACTATTTGTGTTACTGTATAGTTCAAGAGCTATTTTGGATCAATGCCTTATACTAGGCATTCCATAAAAATGAAGACAACAGGCCAAACATTATTACCATTAGATATTACCACCATTATACCTTTAGCTGCTCTTTACAGAATGTCCTCTCCAGCTCCTCCACCTGCTGCTGCTGCTGCTCTTGTTCCATGCTCAGCTGGTCTTGCAACTCCTGCAGCTCCTGCTCCATTACCAGGATCTCCTTCTGAGCACACTTCCTGCGCTTCTGCTTCACATTCAGAACTGCTGTCTGCTTCTCCTGCACTTTGACTTTTAATTTCGTTATGTCTACTAGAGTTCTCCTCAGCATTTCCAAGCCAGTCCGTGACTGTTGAAGAGCAGAGCCTTTCTGGTGCTTACGGGGGACAGACACGGTTTTCTTGGAGTGAACAGGGCTGCTAGGCACTGGACCACTATCCTCCACACTTGGTCCAGGAGAAGGCAGCTTGATGTCCATCTTCTCTGATAACCTTTTGGACTCTTCTACCTGTTCCCATGATTTATCTAAAGGTTCATTGTCACAGGACACTCTGTCTCTTTTGCATCTGGAGTCTGAAGGGCCTTCTGATCCAGATACCTCCAATTCCTCCACAGTAAATTTACGTTTACTTTTTGAACCCTTAGCTTTCTCCAGGTCACTTCTTTGGGCTAAAAAGGGTCTGATTTTCTCCCATTCTTCTTTAATTACTTCATACTCATATTCAGCAGTCTCTTTGTTTTCCAAAGGCACTCCCAACTGGATAAGGTCTCCTTCAGCAATAGGATAGACTCTGGATGGATCCAGGCGGTGTTTGTTGAGCCAGACTCCATTTAGACTCTGCCAATGAACACAGAATCAGCAAAATTTAATATGCAGTCATAGAGTCCTCTGCAAGTTATTTCTGGCAACTGTAAACACAGCCAGCCTCTTCAGTGCTGCAATCAGAACAAGCCACCTCTTTAAATAAACCTTGCAATATCCAATTTATTGGCTTGGTGTCCCATTTATTACAGTTACTGCATTATATGATTTACTGTACATTATTCTTGCATTACAGACTTCGTGTACAAGCACTAAGGACAACATTTTAACATTTGTGCTTGTGCAGAAGGGAAAGAATGAACTCCGAGAGGGGAAAAAAACTGCACAAAAGCCTCAGAAATAAGAACCAACCAATGAAAAGACTCCACAATAGATCATTGTCAAGAACATAGAATACTGCAGTAATTATTCTTGATAATTAATGTCACCTGAAATTCTAGGGAAAAAAGGAAGAAAATAAAAAGACGCATTGGTTATACTCCTTAAAGAAAAGAGACAGCTCTCCATAAATACAAGAATATAAACAAGAAGGAAAATGTTCTTCTAGAGATGATGTTCAAAGCACAGAAATGGTTTTAAAATTAGGCACTAGACAAGCTCAAGAAATAAGATTTCAAAAACAGCAAAACTGATCTGTGCTCAGGATGAACTGCGAGTCATTAGGAACTGACACATTTCAGAGATTCAATGAAACAACTTGACAGACTGGTAGCAGTGGTAACATGGAGGAAGTGTCAATAGTTAACCTACTGTAGATGTTTCCAATCATGCAGTAACAAGAAGGTTTCAAATTCATACATGTACTGGACAGAATTTTGTTTAAGAGCAGTGTAATCTTAGCAGTAGTCAGTCCATTCCTTTCTGACTTATCTGCTGTTGACCCAAACATCCTTCAAATCTGCATGACACATTGGACATTTTTGTTCTACCAGTGCTGTTTTAAAGCAAATTACTGATTTTAGTCTTCAGCCCAAATGAGAAAGTAGAGAGATCACAATATAAAAAACAGATTACCCAAGTCATAGTAAGACCTAGCTGAGCACTCTGATGTCAATACTCGATTCTAATCAGCTGAGAAGGACTTCCAGGACAAACTTGTTTGAACATAACATGAAGCATGGTTTTTCTAATAGGCTCTTGTTGTGGTTGATTATAATTACACAATTGTGTCACTGAAATAAAAAGTTCCAGTTTATTCTGTCATTAGCAGTACAAGAACATCATCCTTTTGAATACCGCCAAAATTCATAGGACTTTTTTTTAAGAAAGCAACACGAAACAGGTTCACAGACAGCAAAGTGCCCTTAGCAAGACTACAATGGTCTGACAAATGCTAAACCAAAAAGGCAAATCTACACACAGAAAGCAATACTGTCTGCATCCCAACTGCAGCAGATTGAAGCTTCCTGCTGCAAGTGCACAATAGGCAAGACACATTCCCATGGACTTTCCATCACACTGTATCATGGCCCATACATTGCTTGAGCTCAAACAAGACATTCTTTTCAACAAATTTAAGAGTACAAGGTCTTCAGTTGCTTTACCTTGTTATCCCTGATAGTCCACTGCCCTTCTGCATTCTGCTGGAAAATGCAGTGCTTACGAGAGATCATCAAGGGACAGCTTTTTGACACCAGCTGGTATGTGATATCTAATCCTCGGCCTAGAATTACCTAAAAATAAAGTAGTTTAGTAACTGCAGTCAGCAACAACATGGTAAATTCAGTTTATGCCATTTCAATTTAAGTACAGCAAAACTCTAGATCAGCATCTTATAGTTACTCTCAAAGAGTCTGGCATAATATGATTTTTTTTGCATTTAGATTCAAGAGTAGATAGAAAATGGAAACCCATAAAGTTAAGTATTCTCTTTCTATCCCACTGAGAAAAATTTGGTTTCTCTGAGACACATTACAGCCTTGATTTCATGGAACCTCAGCAGAAAAGCTGCTCAAAGCCACTCTCAACACATCTGTGTCCCACCTCAGTCATTACCTAACTAAACTCCATTTCTTCAAATGAGTACAATTGTTTGTGGGTCTCAAGATTACTTCTTACCCTCTTCTTCTGCTAGTTCTATCTGTTCAACTGTCTGTGAACAGGAAAGGTGCAGGAAAAAATAGCCCAGAAAACTGCCATCAAAAAAGTGCATACATAACATTGCCCTAAACGCACAATACTTTTGTGCGTCACACCATCAGTCTTGTGGCTCAGAACCTAAGCTACATGCAGCTCGTAACCAGTAATGAAAGTGATCTAAATAATCTGGTTAGACTCTAATAGCATCTTCTGGAAGAAGGGACATAATTTAATTGTGCCATTTCACAGTATCTTATTAAATCCCATCTAATTGCAGATTGCAATTTAAAGCACATCTCTGCTCTCCCGCCCTCTGCTGCCTCCTCTGAATACTTATCTTATTCATCTGTGCATTGCATATTACCTGAGCAGGTCTCACCCTGAGCTTAAAGCAAGAATTCAGACTCCCATGTCACAAGTAAATGCAAGTAAGCAAACTAAGGTAATAAAAGCAAACTTAACCACATTGGTCCCTACCTCTTAAATGCCTCATATATACTAGTGTTCTGTGACGTGGATTGCACGTGTAAGAGGTACAGAGACTCAGGTGGATAAAGACTCCCCACTTCATGTGGATTCAGACACATTGGGCTTCGCACTTGTCCCTGCAGTGGCAACAGAAATGCCTAAGCCACCTGAGTGATCATGGCCCAGTCACACACATCTGTGAGACTTCACACACCAATGAGTGAGACCAAGTAGGGACAGTCTCAAAACTTACCCTTGATCAAGCTTGCTTAGCAAACCACAGCAGGGTTCAAGACATTACGACTCACCTGCTGGAGTTCAGTGCTGCCCACAGCAGTACCAGCACATCACAGCACATCCCCAGGCCTCTCACCAGTGCCCTTTGGCACTGAAGTGGTCACAGCACCAAGCCTGACACAGTTCAAGAAGCATTTGGACAATGCTCTCAGGCACATGATGGGATTATTGAGGATGTCCTGTGCAGGGCCAGGAGCTGGACTCAATGATCCCCATGGGTCCCCTTCCAACTCAAAATTTTCTATCATGATTTAAATCACCAGCAAAAACAGTTTGAGCTGTGAGGCCTGGCACAGCTGCAGCACCAGGATGCCATCAGCTCCTCTCTGCTACCTGTGACAATCTGTAGCACTGTGCAGACAACTGCAGCAGTAACACCCCAAACAGGATTCACTGTGCAATTAGCAGAGCCCTGGCTTCAAGTTCTGTGGATATATTAACTCCAGTCCTTCGCTGAGCATGCTGGCACACTTCAGGGCTTCAAATCCATGATAGGAGAGCATGGTATAAGTTTGCTTAAAGAGTTGGCTAGCACTGAGAGGCGAGTTTCAGGGGCACCTTCTGCACGCGTGCAAGCACAAAGGCGTTGGCCACAGCACCACCCACACCTCCTAACTGTTTCAGAGCCTGCCTGGTTCTAACCAGCAGAATACCAATCCTCCTGCACTGCCTCAACCTCAGCACATTATCTTTGCCTGATGCATGTAAGGGAAACAGTACAAGGACCCATTAGGGCTTTTCAATTAATAAACATGATCACAGACTCATAGAATTTTAGGGGGACCTTATAGATCACCTAGTCACAACCCTCCCTGCCCTAGGCAGAGACACCTCCCACCAGACCAGGTTGCTCAAGGCTTCATTCAACCTGGCCTTGAACACTGCCAGGGTTGGGGCAGCCACTACTTCCCTAGGCAACCTGTGCCAATCTCTCACCACTCTCCCAGTAAAAAGAATTTTAATATCCCCCTCCTTCAATTTGAACCCGTTACCCCTTGTCCTATCACTGCAGCTCCTAACAAAGTCCCCCTCCAGCTCCCCTGTAGCCCCTGAAAAAACGTTTTTCCTGCACCACACCGAAACGCAACCACAACAGATTCAAAACATGAGCTTGTTTACACCTAAAGACCTTAAGACACGCAACTTATCTTACGCGCTGTTAACCTCGCCAAAACCTTGTTGATTAGGCTACGAATTCCCTCCGCCCCCACTCACGTTACCGCCACACAGACAACTCCGGCGAGACAGAGATCAAAAATGCGAACAACCGAGGCCTTGGCGAACGCGACGCCAACACCTGGGCCCTCCCTCCGCTCC
>NW_008667318.1:0-4781 GCF_000695815.1 Acanthisitta chloris | reverse complement strand
CCCCAGAGAATCCCTGAGAGCATCCCCCGAGAGCATCCCCCGATAGCATCATCCTCTGCCACCGCCAGCCCAGCCCCTGTGCTCGGCTCATCTGCCAGCCCATGTCTAGTTTATGTGCCTGACCACTCCTAAGAGCTGGACAGCCTAAGAGCTCTGTGTTGGTTGCATATAGTATATAATACCTTTGATATTCAACGAAATCGTTAGACACTTATTTTTTAAATTTTTGGCGTGATTGCAAAACTATCACATAAGTCTCCTGCCTGCTGATTGTATCTCCGCAGACTAAACCGATCCCTGAACCAGTCCAATGAAGTTGGTTTAAAAAATAGCGGGGTTTTTTATCTTTTATTCATGACCCAACAGTTTCTCCACACAATGTCTTTGGACTAGAACATGTCTGAACAAGGAAACAACCAACCTGCTCAAAATACTAGAAATCACGTGGACTCCAAACAGCCTTTCAGATTTTACTGGTAAACAGCCTGATGGGAGCCTTGTGGATAAGCGAGATGCTTCACAGTTGTCTTTCAAACAATGCAAATACTGAACAAAAGAGTCAGCTGAATGTCTGCAGTCCGTTTGGTTTTGATGACTTTCTTCCTTTGGTTTTCCACCCTGTTTCAGAACGGTTTGTACCCCAGCGCAGCAAAATTGCTAAGTGCCTGCCTGATTTCAAGCACATTTAAATTAACTTTATATCTGTTGCTCTCTAAGTTAGTGGGGGATCATTCACATCAGGTGGTTGCACACATACGTTTTTGAACTGAGTCATATTTATCAACATTACTTGGTTTACAATGAACTTCTAGAAAAAGAAGCTAAAAGTTTTATCTTTGAAATATGGTCGTAAAAGGTTCAACACGCAATGTCACATCAGTCCTACCTGTAACAAGACTTAGTGAATTAAAAACAGGATAGCAAGGAGGGGTTTGTATTTTATGGCCAAAGCTGGGATATTTCCAGACAGGATAAAGCCTTGAGCAACCTGAGCTGATCTTGTAGCTGGTCATGCCTTGAGCAGGAGATTGGTCTAGAGACATCCTGAGAGCCCTTCCAACCTGAAGTATCCCATGATCCTGTGATTAAGTCTATCACAACAAAGGAAAGAGCAGTCCACGGTTCAAAACCAGGGATTTGCAGGGAGGTCAGTGGGGAGTTCACAGCAAATTGACAATATCGTTTATTTCTGGTTTTCCCCTCTTACTTTAGATGAAAATAGTCTTTGACACCTATAAGCAAGATTAAAATGGCCTGAAAGATATATATATATATACAATATCGGTACAGTGCCATGCTCCCTTTGGTGTGCATCCTGCAGTGACAGGGTCCCTGGAGCTGCAGCTTTGTGGCTCTCAATCCTAACCCTAACCCTAACGGCAGCTCTGGGCTGAAGCTGAAGTCCCCAGTACTGAGGTGGCCCAGATGAGAAGGGTGTGGAGGAAAAAAACGTGTCCCTGGAGCTGCAGGATTATGGCTCTCCAAATCCTAACCCTAACTCTGTTTTGGTCACAGATTCAAAACACAGCACCACGCCAGGTGCTACGGAGAAAACTAACTTTATCCCTGCCAGAACCTGTACACTGTGTCACAAGGTACCAAACCAAACATATCTGAGGCCACTGCAGGGACAGTGGGCGTCAGAGATCTGTGTAAGGCTGTAACATCCCCCCTTCTCTTCTGGTAAATTGTCTGGAGCACAGCAGCAATTCCTGCATGTGACTGCCCCAGCCTTTAATTAGAAGATCAGAGGGATCAATAAGCCAAGCGAGTGCTTTTACAGAGGACCCGAGTCCATGAAAGCTTTGAGCAGGAAGAGGTGTATGATGTTTGTTTCTGAATTGCAGACCGGTTAATTTATATACTTACGTGAAGAGTCTTGGTGACTGCAGCCTAGCCTGTGGGATAGTGTGGGATAGTGGGATAGACTGGACTTATCCAGTCACTGCTCAGCACCTGGCTCTCAGCAGCTGCTCTCCAGCTCTGTGGGCCAGGAGCTCTGCACTGAAACATCTCAAATGTCAAGCAGGAGATCTGGAAGTGAAAGAAATTTAAAGCAGCTCACAGCTGAATTGGGAATACAGGAAAAAACACCAAATCGTTCTTTACTTAATGTAAAGGTTGGAAAAGTTACATTCTTGTACCCTCTTGACCACAAGAAGTGTATGTTTTGGTTAGGAAATATAGTAACTAGGGGCTGCTGAGATGGAGACATGCTGAAGGATGCCAACTCTGGGCCTGACCTGTGATGAAGACCAGCTGAAAAGGGTTAGTGATGAAGACTAACTGGAATGGGTTAGTGATGAAGACCAGCTGGAAAGGGTTAGTGATGAAGACCAGGTGGAAAGGGTTAGTGATGAAGCAATGCAAATAAAAAGGTCAGGCTGATGAGAGGGGCTCCTTTGCTAAGGACTGCCTTTGTGTATATTGACTGCTCACAGTGACTCTGCAATTGCTCTGAACTACAGCCAAGTTCACCGGGATGTGGAGAACAAGCCCTACAGAGTGTAGCAACTCTTCTGGAAGTCTGTGGGTGTAAGTGTTCAAGTGCTCAAATGTAGCTTTGGAGGTTTGCCTTTAGAGTCTCAGTTCTGGAGAGTGAGGCCATGGTTTTTGTGAGTTCAGATCTGTCTGGCAGGATGCTTACAATTCTCCTCTTCTTTCCTCTGCAAAATCATGTCCACCAAATGGTAATGGTGTCTATCAGAGGCACAGCTTCTCTATGCTTTGTTTCATGGTAGAAATGGGATAAACAAAGTGAGTCCTTTCTCTTTCCACAACAAAAGGCAGGAGGGACACCACTGTTGTCACGGGTGGTTTAGTTTCCAGTGCAATGATGTATTGTCTGGTTTTACTTGATACGAAAGCTTGCAAGATTTGTTTCAGTAGATAAAAAGGTCAGTATATTTGCCCATGGGCTATTGGCATGTGTGTTTTTTCCCTTAAATGCTTTCTTTGGTGATGTTAGCAAGCCACCCTTTTTCCTCTGTAGGAAGGAACAATCCATCTTTCTAGTCTTGTAGAAGAGACCAATCCTTGCTTCATTTTTCTGTCTTTGTTTTGTTGACTTAAACATTCTTGGGATTAGTGCTTTTTATCTAGAGAGATAAAATGTATACCTCAAGAGGACCTCATTTTGTGCAATGTTTTAGCATAATATGTGTAATAGCTAACAGTAATGAATTCTAATTTTGATGTAGTACTTGGATGATTTGTGATAAGGACTTACATCCCTACTTGCATTTTCATCCATTGAATACTTTCCTCAGATGAACAGGCACAAGACAAAACAAGATGTGCCATGTGACTTAAATTACTGGTTGCAAGAGATGTAAATAGCAGCACTTGACTCCTGCAATACACTCTCTAACCCAACATTGTGCTTCTTCCCAAGCACTGCGTATTGCCAGGCCACCCTGTGGTGACCCTGGTCTGCTTCTCCCTGCAGTCTGCAGTTCCTTCAGTTTTTTGAGTCGCAACTTAATTAGCAAATCCTGTCCTTAGACTTGCTTTTGAACATTTGTCAGCCACACATAGCACCCAGAAAGCATTCCTCTCTGAGCTGCTCTTGCTTCTCCACTCTGTAACAGCATATGGAAGCATTAAATGGATCCCTTAGTCATGCTAGCAGATTTTGCTTTTTAGCCACTGAGATCTCCAAAATCCTGCCTGTACCAATTCCTATGTTAATTACAAATTAACGGTAGCTATTCATTTGTACTTACAAGTCAAGTCTTTGATTTCAAAATTTGTGTGAATGAGAGACTTAACCACACATTAATATCCTAATAACCACTTTCCAGAAGTACATCTGGCAGAGCATAACCCTTTGGTGAAGTTTTAATGCTGACACAAAGTGTTTTACACGTTGTGACCACCCAGTGTATTGCTAATGCAAAACAGTTCTGTTGTACTTGCTACTTTTACCAGCTGAGTGATGCAACAGTGCAGGGGCCCAGCTGCTCTGACACTGCTGGGCATGTTGCTGGTGGAAGGTTATTAGGTTTGGCTCAGCTGTAAGCAATTAACATTAAAAAAACACAGTGAAACAAACCCAGCCAGGAAATATCATCCCTTCTGAGCATGTCTTTGCCCTGAACCACTCTCAGAGCCTAACCCTATAGTGCCTTCTGTGCATCTTAAGAGGCATCTGAGAGCACCAGCAGCGCAGAGGAAGGACTTTTCCCACACTATACAACAGGTGAATATTTCCAACCCTCCACCTTCAGAGAAGTGTTTAGACAGTGTTTGTCAGTGATGGAAAAACTATTTTTTTGAAGATCAGTTTCACAAGTGCTATTTTGAAGTGTTTACACCTGTGTGTATGAAGAACCCAACTGTTTGGCCCTTGAGCCTGACTGTTTTAGTGGAGGAGTTTAGCTTATGAATGTGCATGCTGAAACAAATCCCTGTCTCAGTGGATAAAAATGTTTAGATTGTGAGGGAAAACTACACTATGGATCAGAAAAACAATGGGACTCTATCACATTCTACAGTAGCAAATATAAACGCAAAACGTGCCGCTCTTTCCTGTGTATGTTTATACACGTAGGGCAAAATTCCCATTGAGTGCATTTGCAGCCTGGGCTTTTCTAGCTGTGTTTAGGACATTAGACACTGGACTTTTGTCTCTCTTGTTTCAGAGACAAAGCACTGGCCTTCTGCTGTTAGCAAACCTAGCATTTCCAACTTTATCTTAGCTTTCTGTACCTCTTAATGTGTATTAGTGGATGTGAATGTATATATATGCATAACATAGAATCATAGAATCCCAGAATGGT
>NW_008667317.1:19004-21481 GCF_000695815.1 Acanthisitta chloris | reverse complement strand
AAGAATAATAAGTGTATAGGGTGCAAATTCAGAAAACCTGGAGAGTTAAAACTAGCAAAGAATATTAAGAGCAATAAGATGTTCTCTAGGCACAGTACAAGTTTAAGAGAGATTAAGGGAAATACTGAGGTGCTCCTATATGAGGTGAGCTACTGAGTGAAACAGAAGACATTTCAATGGTCAAAGCCTTTTCAACTTTAACAAAAAGAATATCATGACAAATACCCCAAAAATTACAAGTAAATGCAAGGGCACAAAAATAGTAAATGCAGCAAACAGTAGCAAGACAAGTCTAAACTGACAATGTGCCAATGAAATTTTATTTTTGCCTCAACAGGAAGAAATCCACTTAACATAATAACATAATTTCTCAGAGAGTCAAAAGACATATTGTTCATTTATGTTCCTCCTTTCTTACCAAGATTCTACGGAACTTAATTATGCAGGATTTTGGTGCCATTCAGTTATCTTATGTCACATGTCCCTCTGATTCACTAAGAATATAGATAACCAATGTGTATTACTTCATCATCACCTTCTTGGGGCCTCAGTTGCTTTCAGAACACTTTTTGAAAAAAGCCAAGGGCTTGGAAAACAGAGACAGAAATTAGGGATCCCAGGTACTTGACTAAGGCTGTAAGAATTCAATGAACTGAACTTATTTCTGTGGTCATCAGACTATGAAATGATGCAAGTAAAAATCTCTCCTGAAGCAAAGGGATTCATGAGCAAGAAGAGCCTAATCTTGTGATTATGATGCTACAGAGCATATCACAGAACATGCTTTGGTGACTAAGTGTCTTTCAATTTGAGAGTACAGAACATGCTTTGGTGACTAAGTGTCCACCCATGGTGGACTGAGTGTTTTGGTAATGAGTATACTTCATGACTGCAAATTTTCTGTAGAAAAATTTTATTGCAGAATTAGCAATATTAGAACAATTATCTGAAACTTCTGCCTGAAAGTAAGATTTGAGGAAGAAAGTCAGCAGCAGTTGATGCAGATCATGTCATGGATTAATTGAAGGTCCAAGGGACCTGACCTGCACCAATGCCCTTGCAAGACCACTCTATTATCTTTGACAAAACTATGAAGATTTGAAGACATTTCTTATGAGTAGAACAAACCAAAACAGATGTTCTAGTCAAATTCAAAAGAGGAGAAAAGGTCAATCTGGGCAACTACAGACTAACGAGTCTAATTTTTATCGCTGGAAAAATCATGGTGTGAATATCCTTGAAGCCAAAGAAGTGGAAGTGAGGGAGCAGACAACATGGATTTACCAAAGATATATTGTGTCTGACAAACTTGATTCCATTCTGTGATAAAATGATTGAATATGTTGATATGGAGAGAGAAGTGCATGCCCAATATCTTGACTTCAGCATGTTTTTGGCACTTTTTCCTGCAATATTGTTATGGACATGATTTTTAAACTGATACAAAGATGGTATAGATATATATTTTATTACTGAGCCAAGACAATAAAAGGGTCTTTAAAAGGTCCTGTAGTTTATTCTCCCTCTAAAAGGCATATGAGTTAAAATTAAAGCTTTCCTGACTTATTTTCTAAGCTGTTCTTTCAATTCATCTCTTTGACAGCTTCCTTAAACCATTTATTCTGCTGTTGCATTAGAGTGTTTTCCTTTAGGTCTTCCTTTCCTTTCTCAAATCCTGTGAAGTAGTTTTGAGCTATCAGTGTTACAAACCTTTGAAAAAATCATCACTCTTGTAAGAAGCAACAGAAAGGACAAATTGGTAAAAAAGAACCAAAACATTTCCATGTTCATAAGACTCTTAAAAGTAGAGTTAAGACCTCATATAGAATGTGATGTACAATCTTGGTTACCTACATTAATGAACTTAAATTGAAACAGGTTCAGAGAAATGTCAAAATAATTACAGTAACGAAAAACCAAGCTTGTGAAAAGGGGTTAAAGGACTCGACTTGTTTATATAAGGAGTCATTTAATTTTGTTAAGCTAAATATTTGGGGCTTTGGAAGAAGTGAGAAAGAACTAATTAAATTGAAAGATAATGCTGGTGAAAAGCAAACAGCTATAAATTAAGAATATGATTCCAGAAAGAATAAGAAAAAACATTTACAATCATGGAGTAAATTTTCAGATAAGCCTATATGTAGGACTGTGGGGACAATTAATTTAATTGCTCTAAGATAGTACTTGATTAAGTATTATCTGGGCTTCATCAAAAGAATGGTAGGTTTAAGTTAAACATTAGGAAGAAATTCTTCACTGTGAGGTTGGTGAGGCACTGGAACAGGTTGCAGATGCATTTTAATTCCCACTTGTCAATGTTTTCAAATCTTGTTTTGACATAATCTCAGATTCTTAAAATACTGTCTGGTTCATCTAGACCAACTAAGTAACTTTTAAAAGACTCTTTTGTGCCACTGCTGAAGTGGTTGGCCTAAGGAAATAAGATGGGTTGTTAATATATAAAAATTTCATTCTCA
>NW_008667317.1:12710-18975 GCF_000695815.1 Acanthisitta chloris | reverse complement strand
GCAGGAAAAAAAACAATATTTATATGTTTGTCTGGCTTAAGGACTAAATACAAATGAAAGGAACTAAACTTTTAGCAGTACATTTTCAACAGCTGCAGTATCTCTTAGCTAGTCTATGATTTTAGAAGGAATTTTTTAGCAACACACAATTGCTAATGATGGGGAATCCTCTAAGATATTCACAAAATATTCATATTTTTGTCAGAGAATGAAAAATTCATATTTGCAAACTCTGTTTTGAAGACATACCTGTCTGGTGAGATTCAGGTTACTGAAAGGGGCTAGATTTGTTTGTTTGCTTGTTTTTGAGTAGTCCAGTTGAGAACAAAACTGAAATATGTTTTCAAGCATCAAAGAAACTTTGTGTTTAATATGTAAGTCCTTAGAAATCAGTATTTTGGATTTTATTATCAGAGTTTTGCACTGCTCAAATTTTTAACATCTTTCATTTAGAAATGTGAACACCTAGTTGGTTCATTTTAAAAGCTGAGCAGAAAACATAAAGCCTTCAGTTCTGCTATGTAGCAAGAAGATAGCTCACAATATAATGTCACATATAAGCCCATGCTATCTCAAAATATGCCATCAGAAATTGGTATTTTATCACTGTAATCTGTTTTCACCAAGAGCTGTAAATAACATCATGTAGAGTTTCATATTCACCGATGACCTGATAAAACAGAGTACCTACCAGTTCTTTCAATAGCTTTTATTTAACTGTGGATAAGACTGAAATTGCTCAGGATTGTTTTTTAATTTTTTTTCCACTGCAAAAGAAACTGTATCTCATGCCCAATGAATTGACATATTTAACTTTTCTCTGTTTGATTGAAAGGAATACTTTTGAGATCTGGTATTAATTCCTTCTTCCTTTGTATTTGATGACAAACACCACAAAATGTTTATGTTATTGAAACTACCTTGAGAGAGTCTATTAAAACTTCACTGCTACACATCTGAAGTCATTCTGTAGCCTTGAATTTCATCTTTTCTATCTTCCTATTAGAAATCTACATGCAGATATATGTCCTCATCACTCCCATGGCATTCCTTATTCATTCACATTCAGAATTAAATGCTCACACCATTGCAGATATTCATGCAGATCTTGACTAGGTTCTTTTTAGACATTAATACTGTATTTAATTATTTTTTACTCATTTTGTAGGATTTCAGCATGTACAGGTACTTCTACAGAACTTTTTGCCCTATAACTCATTGCAAAGAATAAAATAGATTGAAATCCTGAAGAAATAGATCATAGATATTGCAATATCAGCAGGGAATCTTACAGGCCCTACCCACTTCCTTCTCACAAATCTGATAATAATATGATAGCCTTTAATATGAAGGGAAGATGTAATAGTTGATGACCTCTTGGACACTATGACTGAATCTTAAAAAGATAAAAAGATAAATAATACAACTTTCAAGGTGCCAGTAAGAATTATATTCTAGGTAAACTTAATTAATCAATATATCTATAATAATTACTAGAAGAATAAGCATCTCATGTAAGACACCACTTATCTGAAAGTAATAGGCAGTCTATAATAATTACTAGAAGAATAAGCACCTCATGTAAGACATCACTTATCTGAAAGTAATAGACATCTCTCAGGATGGCAGATTCAGAGGACAGATTATTAGGCATTATGAAAAATTAATTTTTAAGAATGAATATTTTCAGCAAATCAAGTTCTGTATTTTCTATATAGCAAGAAAAACACATCTAACTTTGAATACAACTATTTTTAGAGGAGCACAGGAAAAGAAAACAAGTCCCAAAGTATCTAATTGTAACAAAAATAAAAACCATAAAAATAAGCCAGATGTCAAAAGCAGGACCTGGGCTTACAGAATCATGACAGTACTTCCTTCAGGAAAGCTTCTAGGTCTTCCAGGATATAGTATGGTGCCAGATGTTGAAATTTATCCAGGAATCTCTGGAGTCAAAAAAGCAATTATATTATATCCTTCATCTCTCCTGTTTCAGAATCTCATTACCAGAGTTTACAGAAATGTTTGTGCTGTAAATATTACAGGTGCTACTTTAGGAAAAAGTTTTGATTGCAGAAAAGTTTTTTCAGCAAAGTAAAATCTTTGATACTTGCAAACACATGCGTAAATAGTATAGGGGATAGAAAACAATTATAATTTTACTTATGTCTCTGACTAGTTTATTGATATTAGCCTTAATGTTTCCTACAATTTGAATGTTCTTCCATTGCAAATATCCCCAGAGCCTGTGTCTCACAGACATTTCTGTCTGTGATTAACTTCTTTGAATAAAGTTATCCCTTAGCAAAACTGGGATAATAAATTCAGGTACCACTGGACAGACTAAGTTCTTGCACATTCATATTGAACTCAATTTCTGCTAAACCTGGTCAATCATTCAAAGTTGTAGTATGGTCTGTAGGCTAGAGAAATAAACATGGTTCCCCTCCAGAAGTGATATGACTTTCAGCTTATGAATAGATAATTACCAATTTGACTCATGCCTCTGAAAAGCCTTTGGCTTAAGAGTAGCAAAGAGAAAGTTGATAAATCCTGATTCTCTTCATGGCAAATTAGCATGTTAGAAATTTATTTTATATTAACACTTATGGTATTCTTTTACATGAGCTAAAATTAATTACTCCATTTTTAATAGCTAAACCTTTTGCCAATATTATGGCAAAATAATAATAGACTTTTGTACAGTTATCTGGGAAATTTTCTCGAAGATGACACTTCCAGATGATATTTAAATTTGCATACACTATTTTCTCCGACATAAAAAAAAAAATACCCAGATGTGTTTTTTTCATAGTAACATTGTGTTTATTAGATTTCGTATCCACATTTTTCAAAGACACAAAAGTGCAAGAAAAGTCTAGCTCATGGGAACTGTGATTTATAAATTAATAGCTTATCATTTGTTTCATATTTGTTAGGCATCATTTCCCCAGTCTTTTTCTGCACATGCCCAGTGTTCCTCCAAGATACTTATGGTACATTGAATAAAAGGTAGCAGTAGGAAAATCTGAGGAGTATAATGAGAAGTTGCATTTGAAACTTGGCTTCACCATGAATGATTTTTTTTCATTTTTATGGTAGTATGAGGACAATTAATTTCTTAGTTAACAACATTACAGTTATAGCTGAGAAACCTTCTTATTAGATTTCTTTTTCAGGTGCTTATAGCTCTGTGAAATAAAAGCTCTTTGAGCTAAGCCTGCACTCAATTCTCACTCTTTTTCAGTTCTTTGATTTTATTGATAATAATTTATGATTAACAGTACATTGAACTATTAGAAATTTGAATATGCTCCCAATGCTTTTAGTTTCCTTTTCATATTTTTCCTAGATGACTGCAGTTACACACTTTGGACAGCACTGATCATCACATATTAAAATAAAATAAGTACCAGTTAGCTTACCACTATGTCAGCTAACTTACCAATTGACCTTAGCTCATTGTTGTTACTTTTATGTGCACTTAGTACCAACAATTAGTCACTAGGGAGCCTATTAATATTTATTAGTCTCAGTTTTAGCAAACAGTTGCTCAAACATAAGTTTCTAGATCCATCTTAGACATCTGATCATATCCTGTCTGGCCTCTACCAATGGATAAATGTTTCTATAAATGTTTCTATAAATCCTATGTCATACTAGCCACACAGATGGCTCAAATACCCTACCTTCAAATAACCTGCCTATGGTGTTCTGATTCATGTGCTCCACATCTAGTCAGGCAAGAAACTTCCATGCTGAACAAGTGTGACTCTCCCAGCTCCTCAGTCCTTTCTCATGAGGCAAGTGCTCCAGCCCTCCAATAGAGATGGCCATGGAGTAATGGCTCTGCAAAAAGGGACATGATTTCCTTGCAGCTGACAACCCAGCTTGTAGTGTGGTGTAAGGCTGTGACTTAGCCTTGAACTGCTGATAAGGAGCAAGCTCTGCCTGGCAGAGCTGGCTCTGACCAGCTCTGAGTCCGGTGTCAACAAGCTCCCTGGAATTCCTGAGAACATCCTGGAATGTGGACAGACACCTGCTTGCTCCAATCATAAGTTTGCCCTGGACACTGGGACAAGAGCAATAAACCAATCCTGTATCCGCTGCGTTCACGTGCACTGTGTGAATATCTATATATATCTTGTAAGCACTAAGAATAGAGGAGAACAACCATACTCATATTGAGACTCATCGTTACTCCAGGTCCAGATCCCACTCCAACAGTCATCCTCTGAGCTCACTCTAGTTTGTAGATATCTTTCCTATATTAGGGAAACCATAACTGGGAGTGTTATTCCACATATTTTCTCTGTTTAGTAGAGGATAGTAAACACTTCTTCAACATACAGGTGATATTCCTAACCCAGAGAGATGTTAGCCTTCATTGCTGAGAGAATGCACTGTTTACTCAAGTAGCATTTGTTGTTCATTAGGACACCCAGGCATTTTTCAGTCAGCCTGTTCCCAAATTAGTCAGTCTTCAGTCCAGGTACTGTAGAAGTTTAGTTCTAGTAATTCACTTAGTTAGACCATAGCAACATACCTTAGATACAAAGATGCTTTCAGAGATTGCACTGACATTAAGGCAGATTATATTCACTGCTCTTCCTTCATACACAGTCACCTCAGAGTTCAGTTTAGAGACTGTCTCAAACTTTACATGCAACAGGTTGTGCCTTTACAAAAAAAGCAATAACAGCCAATTTGAAAATGAGACATTGTTTCACAGTGGTTGGTAACAATATTATTATCATTTCTCCTTTTCAAAATTGATCAACCTGTTTATTTATGTAACTGAGCTTCAAATCAGACTTCAGAACACACATAAGTACTGAAAAGTAACCTTAATACAGAACTGGTCCTTCATAATGCAAATTGTCTAACCCTAGAGGTTCAAAACTGAATTTTAAGCAGTGGGCCAAATTAATCTTTAATGTAATTTCACTGATGTCAGTATGCATAACATCAACTATTAATTTGACCTAATTTATTAGGAAGACTTTGAGCAGATTATAAATGCTACTGAGTTTGCACTCTGTAGAAAAATACATTATGCATGATTATGAAGCTGAGTGATTTTTATTTGTGGCCAAAGTCATTTGGTTAAAATCTACACATTTGTCTAAAAAAATTTAAATAAAATAAAATTAAAGGAGAAATATGTAATTAATCAAGACTCCAGATCAGCAGAGCACTTTAAAATACTGTTCAAGCTGAAGATATGCTTAGATATTTTTCTTTGTTGGGCCCAATTGCTGTTTGGAGTTTGTACTGTCTAACTATTTTTTTTTAAAAAATGACTATAGGATCCACAAATTAAGAAAGAGGGTTAATCCACAAACAAATAGCACTAATCTAAAAATTCAAAATATATTCACTCATCATCTCACAAATATAGGTAAATATTAGTTATTTCATCTATGGGCTACTTGTAATTTTATTCATGAAAGAGTGCTATTGAAAATTGTCTTCGAGAAAAAGTTATTAAACAATGGGAGAAAGAAAAGGCAATGTTCTAGCTGCACAACTCTCTATGAACATATGAGCAACCTTAAATAAAAAAAAAAAAGCCAAAATATCTCAAAGAGTACTGCAAAAATTGCACTCAATTTTAGCTTTTCTACAAAGGTATTGACATGGCTTTAGGCAAAAATCTGAAGTATCAAACAGTTTCCAGCAATTTCAGGACGATCAGTTCTACATTCACCATGGACATTAGTCATTGATGCAGTTGAATTTAGAGGATTTAATGTAGATTAACATCACAACTTGTCATGTCCCATATCATAAAGTTCACTGCCTATGGCATATTGCTCAGACATTGCAATTATAGAACTTTTAACCTCATTGATGACAAATGGAATTTTGAAAGTTGAAGGGTTGGAGTTTATCTTCATTTCTTGTTGATGAGGTATTCTGTCTTCTAATAAAAATAAATAAATTTTTAAAAAATTAAGAGAAAAAAGTAGGATTTTCCCCCTCATTTTCATTGAGAAAGTATTAAGTCACAACTCTTACATTCTCAAAATTAAACTGACATTCACATTGCTTGTAGGACTGGACACACACAAGGCAGAAAGCAATTTTAAGGAAGGAGTAGGTGCAATACATGATACTTTTGTGTCTCTCTTACTCTAGGCAGGAAAAGTTATTCAACATCCCCATGCTGGTGAAACAGAAAGCTGCAGAAACAGATTAATTTTTGTGGTTCAATATTTATTATGCTTCAACCACCTTGAAATAGAAACTGTAAACACTTTGA
>NW_008667317.1:0-12692 GCF_000695815.1 Acanthisitta chloris | reverse complement strand
GTTTAGTTGTTGCTTCAGAATCTATCACTGTGCCTTTAGCTCTAAGATATTTGCTAGCTCCTTCTAGGAGTTCTTCCTTCATGACTCAAAACAAATACCTGCAAAAAAATGCATTTGTTTATTAATTAACCCACCCTGTCTCTCTGTCTATTGGAATAATGTTCTAGTATTTCAATTTCAAGTTAAAATCAGTAAAAGAATAGTATCTACATTCAGTGATAACCTTGGACCTTGAACAGAAAAGTAAGCTTAGAGCATCTTCACACTGTCATGAACCAGTGGCTCAGGCCCTAATTTGTGCTGCCTTTAAACTGTCAGACTGGCTCTCCTAATTCTGCTATCAAAGTCCACTGCTCCTTCTGGGACAGTGATTTGCCAGTGTAATGCTAAAACCTCTTGCAGTTTTAGGGTGGATTTACCTAAGACTACTCTATTTCAGGTGCCTCCTGCCTGGGGCCTTTAGTCTCAGGATGCTTTTCTTTCACTACTTCTCCTTTTTCTTGCTTCTTGGTGATAAAAATATTCTGTCAGTCCTGATTTGCCACTTCACAAGCTGTTTAGTAACTACTAAAGCACTGAAAAACCCCAAAGTCTCCATAGAGTTAGAAGAAAAAATACTTGAAAATTAGCAATAATATCCACCTTTGCCTAGACAAAGGCACAAGAAATTAAAATTTTGCTGAATGACAGGATAGGTTTCCTAACAATTTTTTTCCTTTATCACAACTGCCTCTGAATACAGATGGTTCTACACCTGAACCTTTGAATTTAGTCTAACAATCTGTATTACAGCAATTAGTTCAAAAGCAGCAGCTGGTAAATGCCAGCTCTTCATCAGCAATAAAATATTGTTTATTGGTTTGTACTACACAGTTAGAAATGTTCACAGGGAGTTTACAATGTCTGTCATCTTTCTGTTTTCCTGTAGGGTATCAGCACTAAAAGAAAACTTTAACAAGGAATATCAGTAGGGTTATTTTTGTTTGGTATTATGTCTTAGAAGATGAAATCAAACTATTGCTACATCACTGATGTCTGATAAGTTTTCAGTTCTGAACTAACGTAGACCTATTTTTTCAGACAATATTCCATGAAGTCTGAGGCCTACATCCAGACCAAAAACAAACCACAACAAACCTGTTTAACTTCCTTTGGTAAAGTAGCTTAGTGTAACTGCAATCATTAATATTTCCAAAAGATAATGACAGAAACCCTAATTTAAATAAAGGACTTGTACCCTTCATCCTGAATTCAGCGAAAATTCTATGATTATATACTTACAGACCTGCTGGAACCTGATTTAATTGATTTTAATTAAAAGTTTCTTTCTTTTTAACCTTTCAAAAATTTAAAGTTTTTAAACATTTTGTTTTGTTTTATACATAAAACATAAAATACCTAGCACAAGAACCCACAACACTCAATGGAAACGAATGGCTACAACTAGTTGCACCCATTATTTTAAGAACACAAAAACTGGATAGAACTCTTCAAAAATAGGTTTTCATAATCTAGAGCTCTTCACATTAGTAGAAAATTTGCCACAGATGAAAGCCAGGCAAAACTGTCCTGAACAAACTATAGGTCATGGGTTTGGATCTCAGTAATTTAGCATTCAAATATGGTGTTGTTTGTTTGTTTTAGTGTGTGGGGGGTTAAGTTGAAATATATAGGGAGTAATTTATAGTCATAGGACTATTTCAAATGCTGATATTGTTGTGGAATTTTGACAGTTCTCAGTCCCATGCCATAACTGTACTACTTCACATTCTTGGAAAGAGCATTTTGAGGAGAAATTATAAATGATATGCATATGATTGTGATGCTCATGTTTCTTCAGCACACCCCCCAAAATGTCAATTCCTGTTTTAAGGTAGACCATACCAAGATTCCCAGTCACAGAGAAGGTACTATGATCTTACTATTCTTCTGATTAACTTAATTGTAAAAGAGGAGAATAGAAGGATCCTGTTTTGAAACTGCCTAGCTTTAGTATCACATATCATGGTTTATGTTTCAATTTCATATGTTAAAAGTTCCTGTCTCCACTCCCATCTACTTTTCTGTCTAAAGATATCAAAATTCTGAACCACTGACTACAGCATCTTGTCTCTTCTGAATACAGCCAACCTTTGGCTACAGCAAATGATGTTCCCACACTGTTTGCCTGAATTCCATTCAAGGAGTGCAGCATGATTTAGAGTTGCAATCTTTGGCCACTGTACCAGGCAACATGCTTTTAAAATTCAGGTCTCACACACATGTCACTTCCTATTGCTTCTTTAATTGATGTGCTACCATAAATTAAGATGTTTACATGATATCTCAAGGATGACCCTTCTGTAATGTCACACCAGGACTGTATTTTCCTATGCAAAGTATCTAACTTGTGCTTAACAGATTGACTTGTTGACTAACTACTGAAACTGTGAACTTTGTGATCACTCACAAACCCTGTAGTTATAAACTTAGACTATCCTTATGAATGTGCCTAGGAAAAGTAGCATATTCTGGTTAAAGAGACTTATTCTGATGAGAAGATATGGTCTTACACATAAATTGCCAAAATCCTTCCCTACAGAAAGGAAACTGTCGAAGAAGAAAAATATAAGAGCAGTCACTGTGTACAAATTTATGGGCTTAAATTTAAAATACATCTTAATATACAATGCTATTGGACATGCAATGTTGCATGTCTTATTCATTGTTGAAATTAGAAAAAGAAGGCTCTGTTCCAAAGAAAAGAGAAAAAAACAGAACAGCAACAGCAGATGAACATCACACCATTGGAATAAAGGATGGAATTCTAGACTCTACAAGGCTTTTTATTTTAATGACATCTAAATTGTAATTCAATATTTTTAAAAGCATACATCAGAAACAACAGAATCCTTAAAACAGTTCCAGATTTTTTAGTAAAGAAGAGTGTTAAAACTATACAAAAAGTTGAATAACATTTGATTAATATTTCTTCTTTTTATTTCCAGTCTGAGGGTGTACTCAGAGCTTACAATTCATAACAAGTTTTCCACTTTTAATGTGGATCAGCATGGACACTAAGAAAGCAACAGCTTTCAAAATGTTAATTGTCCATTGTTTTAAAACAATAGATTGAAAGTCCATCTTGGAAATCAGTGACAGTGGACAGAAGAGAGTGTATAGTATTCAACAAGCTCTGGATAACAGACACTGGAAAAATGAAAAATTCTGGTAATTTGACATGGAGCAAAATCACAGGAAGGATGATATGGACTGTGTACCTCTCTCAAAGTAAACATGAAAAGCATTATTTATGTCAGTGGCATGACATTGTGGAGAAACAATTTTGCCAAACATATTTGGCAGTCATATTTAAGATTATACCTTTATTTGACAATGAAATTTGTCATAATATGTGTGAAGTATTTTGTTTGAGAATAAATTAGATAACCTCTTACAGAGGAGATCAGACTAGATTATAAGAAAAATGTTAAATAGTTTTATGGCCTTGAAAGAAAGTATCTCAATTTAAGGTAAAGTTTGTAGGGTCCCAGAGTTCCATGGCAGCACTCTGATATCACTGAACCACTTTCTGAGTGGTAATCACAGCATTAACAGAAGGTGTTGGGAGTGCAAGACCTTGTGCCAAAGTATTCGAACTTGTATAATGTACCTAAACTGCTAAAATTACTCTGAAAATAAATTGGATAGACATTCTTTTATGCTTATTGAATGATTAATAGACCTACTGAAAGATAGCTATGTGTCTACTCTCTGGACAAGACTGAAACTGGCAGTGGATCTATGACAAAACATTAGACCCAAATATTCAACCTAAGGGCTGACTAGAAGACCAACTCGTACAAATACTGACTTTTGTTTCTAACCTTTCCTCATGCTAAAATATTCTGAGATAAATCAAAGTCTTCTATAAAAATCTCTAATCTAAGAACATGACCAGTTTCTCTTTGGGTTTCAAGATCATAGCTGCATGTCTTGGATACACCTCTAATTGCAGGTTTAAATGTTTAAAAAGAATACATCATTTTATGCTTTTACAGAAACCTTTAACCCTGATTATGTAAAGCTGCTAGGTTTTTGTCTGTATTAGAATATTAGCCCTTGATATATTCCAACTCCTAATGTGCTGTAGCATGCTGTATTGCACAAATTGTGATAAGACTGACCTTTTGCATTAATCCATAACACTTTATAATAAGGTAACATGCAAAATGTTCCATTTGGTGGAGTCTTCACATCAGAATCACCCTGGAAATCTGATGCTGCACAACTTCAGAAGTAGATAAGATTGGAAAAATCCTGTGCTTATTCTTAGCAACCAGTTCAGAAAGTATGTATATTTTAACATTATATACAGCAAAGTCTCTTTAGAGTCAAGGTTGTTAAAATACATTAAATGGTATGAAATTATATAAAGTAGATTATACAATAGAATTGAACAAGATTTTAATTTTTCCTTCTAGGTGGAACAGATATATATTAGCTAAAAAAACCCTGAACCCTAATTATTTAATCTAGTCACTAGTCAGTGAAATAATTAAGGCTTCTGTAGTTTGTGGCTAACAATGAAATTCCTAACTTAGCACTAAATCCCTGAATGCTTACTGAAATTTAGTGTTGCAAGTTTTAAATGCTCTCCAGTAGTGGAATCTCAAATTCAAATTTAACATACCTGAAGCTACAGCATGATGGTGGTACAACTGTCACCAGAGTCAGTATGTATGTCAGAACACAGGTGCAACACAGGTCTGTCTAGACCAGTTAGCCAACAAACAACCTAAGGATAGGATCCATTCTGTGAAGCCTGTCTGACTAACTGGGTGTTGCCTTCAGCAGAAAGGGCCCAGAGCTTACACCTCACCATTACAATGAATTATAGACCATAATTCCAAATTTTCTGCAAATATTTCTGCTAAACAGGATTAGTTTGATAACGGTATACCTCAGTTTTCAATTAGCTTGGTAGAATTTGTAATCATCCCACCTAAGTGATTAATTATATCATATTTCATTTTTTTTATTATAGTACATAACATTCTTTAAAACCACATTTAAGCAATTTCTTTCAGTCAGTAATGAATTGGGGACAGACTCAGCAAGAGCATCCAAGAGAATCAGCAGTTCCACCTGAGAGACTAGGCATTGCTTTTTATTCAACCCTCTAGTTCTTACATTCATCAGTCTGTAGCACTGTCAGCCATTAAAATTTGAATTTCCAGTGTTAGCTAAAGTAGCAAAACAGAGGGCAAAAGACTAGATTTCAAAATGTATTCTATTGTGGCATGACTTTCTTTTTGTATGGACTCTTATCTTGCTAACATTTTAAGTTATATGAGTTTCTGGAATTAGATGCATGGATCCTACACTTAACACCAGGGTCCTCAGGGTGAGACCTATAACATACCACCTGTGGAACAGCAAAGGAAGAAATTTCATAATCATTAGTAGATTCAAAGCAAACATTTTCAAAGCATGACAGCTTCCTTTGGTTTGCTTTGATAAACGAGAGAAGATTGGAAGGTCTCTCTATTCTAGAAAGAATTTCTGTCATAAGGGGCTGTTTCTTAAAAAAAAAAACCAACAGGAAAACTGAAGTGCAGAGTCCTATATCAGGGTCATAGCAAGTAATTGAGAGCAGCAACAAGGAGAAAGACTTGGGGGTGGTTCAAAGCATGACAGCTTCCTTTGGTTTGCTTTGATAAACGAGAGAAGATTGGAAGGTCTCTCTATTCTAGAAAGAATTTCTGTCATAAGGGGCTGTTTCTTAAAAAAAAAAACCAACAGGAAAACTGAAGTGCAGAGTCCTATATCAGGGTCATAGCAAGTAATTGAGAGCAGCAACAAGGAGAAAGACTTGGGGGTGGTAGGTCAAAGGAGGTGATTCTCTCCCTCTGCTCTGACCACACCTATGGACTCTTATCTTGCTAACATTTTAAGTTATATGAGTTTCTGGAATTAGATGCATGGATCCTACACTTAACACCAGGGTCCTCAGGGTGAGACCTATAACATACCACCTGTGGAACAGCAAAGGAAGAAATTTCATAATCATTAGTAGATTCAAAGCAAACATTTTCAAAGCATGACAGCTTCCTTTGGTTTGCTTTGATAAACGAGAGAAGATTGGAAGGTCTCTCTATTCTAGAAAGAATTTCTGTCATAAGGGGCTGTTTCTTAAAAAAAAAAACCAACAGGAAAACTGAAGTGCAGAGTCCTATATCAGGGTCATAGCAAGTAATTGAGAGCAGCAACAAGGAGAAAGACTTGGGGGTGGTAGGTCAAAGGAGGTGATTCTCTCCCTCTGCTCTTATGAGACCCCACCTGGAATATTGCTTGCAGTTCTCATGCCCTCAACATAAGAAGGACATGGAATTGCTGGAGCAAGTCCAGAGGAGGCCACGTAGTTGATCAGAGGACTGGAGCATCTCCCCTATGAGGACAGGCTGAGGACGTTGGGGCTGTTCAGCCTGGAGAAGAGAAGGTTATGTGTAGACCTCATAGCAGACTTTCTCTCTCTGAAGGGAGCCTACAGGGGAGCTGGAGAGGGACTCCTTGTTAGAAATTGCAGTGATAGTCAAGACATCACAGATTCAAATTGAAGGAGGGGAAATTTAGATTAGATATTATGAAATTTTTTATTACTGTGAGAGTGGTAAGACACTGGAACCAGTTGCCCAGGAGAATGTTTTCTGCCCCAACACTGGCAGTGTTCAAAGCCAGGCTGGATGAAGTCTTGAGCAACCTGGTCTAGTGGGGAGATGCTCCTGCCCAGGGCAGAGAGGGTTAGGACTAGATGATCATCTACAAGGTCTATTCCAATCCCTAAAATTCTATGATTCTATGACTCTATGAAAATAAGGATTGTGGAAAAACTTAGAGCACACTAAAGTTAAAATCTTTGTCATTTTAAGA
Organism: Acanthisitta chloris; assembly: GCF_000695815.1. Classification (NCBI taxonomy): domain Eukaryota; kingdom Metazoa; phylum Chordata; class Aves; order Passeriformes; family Acanthisittidae; genus Acanthisitta; species Acanthisitta chloris. The sequence goes on along the minus strand of NW_008667317.1, from coordinate 5,780 downwards.
GTCTGAAGGATTTGTGTGAAAGTTTAATTGCTTTTTTTTTCTAATTATATTAAGAATTTGTCATGATTACCTACAGAAGCCATCCAGTGTTCCACAGAATCCTCTCTTCCTCTTTTTTTATTTTTTTTGTGAAGCACAACAGTTGTCAAGCAAAGGCAAATGAATGGCAACATTAATATTCTTGACATGCTGCAATAGTGTGATGATGAATGCCATAAAACAGCCTGTAAATAAAAAAAATTAATGAAGTAATAACATAAATGGAGGTCATGGGTGTTCTTTCCCCCTCCTTCACTGTTATTAGTGAGGCACTTAAGCATGTCCTTAGCTTTTGGTATGTGAATAGTCCCATCAAAGTTAATAGTACTATTCACATGTTTAAAATTAAACATTTGCATAAGTGCTTTGCAGTCTTATAGGTTTTAAGTGAAATGACTTACCAAAACTGAACTTGTCTTGGTTTTAAAAACAAGAGTAGTGACATGAAAATAAGTTTCCAAGCCCTATGTCATCAGCCACTCTGACCTGCCATCTACAAAAGCACTGATGACAGGTGGAATAATCAGTCAGAGGTCACACTGGAAGTCTTTAACTATAATCACAGAATGGATTTTTTTCTATTATCTAGAAGCTCACTCACTATAAAAAGTTTTCTTCACAAGGAAAAATGCTTAGAAGGAGGAGCTGTAGATCTGCAGCCTTTTAACTTTAGTGGCAGGTAGCTGTCACTTAGTATAGGACAAGATCTGAAATGCTGTGGTTAAAGAAGCAGCCACAGAGTCATAAACTTGCCTTTTTGGTGCCTCACTGACAATTCTCTAGACCCTCTCAAAATCAACACCTACATTACGAGCTTGTTTTCATGGTCGATTTCCATTATTATGATAATATTTATTCAATCCATAGGTGCAGATACCTGCTAGGGGATTAGAGACTAGACATATGTATTGCTTATCTGAATAACTGAGCATCTCACTTAAACATGGGGGTCTAAGGAAATTATAGTCTAATTAGCAAAGATGGACAGAACTGCCAAATTTCTCTCCTGTGTACCTCTTCTGATATGATTCTCATATACATAAAAGACAGCTTTAATTTTGACAGAACCTAAGTGCCTACACATTTTACACATCCTCAGTACAATTCCTTAACTAAAGTGTTAATCTTGCAATATAATCATCATGTTTGAGCACTATATCAAACATTCATGAGTTATAAAAATATTGCCATTAAACTAACTATTAAAAAACTTGAGAGAGACTGTTAATACCTATTGTTTTCACCATGACAATAGACTGAATGTTCAAAAGGGTGTAATATATTCCTCCTCCAAGAATGACAGTCCTGCTTATGCTTATTTTGCTGCACTCCTCTAGGTAAAACAGACTTTTGGAAAATAGCCAGATGGTCTTTGCAAACTTGATGAGCCATTGGGCTGGTTAGCTGTAATAACAGGAAGGTGTTGATCATCAGACCTTTAATGGGCAATGAATTACATAGCACTTATGCTTGCAGTTGATGTTCACAGCCTGACTCAATAGTATACTAGGAAATTTTAAAAATGGAATTTAACACCTAATATATTCTTGATATGAGTATTTTAAAAATCTTACCTGAATTATTTTTAAAAGTTACATCCAGAAAATAAATCATTTGAACTAAATCTGGCTTCTGTTTTCCCAGTCAGAAGGCTGTGCAACTGCAGAGGAAAAAAGATGACTTGATTTTCAGATTTTATCTCATTTCTAAGTTGTTGGGATTTTTTCATGGGGGACTGTCAAATTGCACGTCAGAATGCAGCTCTTCAACTTTTCAGGCTCATCTTATCCTAAACAATTTTAAGTTGAAAACTTCTCTTATTTTACAAACCATCTTATCCAACATGGCTTGATCTCCCATGTCTCACATCCCACCCTAGGATCTATTTATATACAGAACACTCTTCAGCTTCAGATTTTTTCATAGGACCACTCTATCATGGGCTCCAAGAAAAAGGCAATGTTCACACATTGAGGCAACAGCTGGCAGCTGGTGTTTTTAAGTTGGTGCTGTATGAACTTCCCCTCTTCAGAGAATCTCTGTGAATTAGTTCAATTTCAAACTACGTAAAGGCCAACAAAGACATGAAAGAGGAGCTCAGTCACCAGGACTCACTTAAGTCATCAAAGCCCAAAGGGTATCTAACTTGAAGGAGCTGAGGCACCAGGCTCTGATTTTTGAGATTCATGTGGTAGTAATTCTGGAAGTGTAAGCTTTCCAAACTACAGTGAATAATTATTATATTACCTATAGTTTATTCAAAGACAAGATAACTTGAGAAAAAATGTTTCTTTTGATCATATTCTCAAGAATGCATTGTGTGCTCTTTAATTACTACTTTATGATTACAGTTCAGCAATTTCATGGGAGCTTAAATTTCTTGGTGTGACCTTTCAGCTTGGTAGGAAGAAGAAAAGTAAAGACATAATTCTTCTTATTTCCTTTCTACTACTGCATGAAGTAGTATTTGTCTGCAACTATTCTACTGTCACATGTATAAGCAATCAGGCAAATTAGGAGAGTTTAAAGATTACAAAAACTGAGTATTTAAAAGGAAGAGCTCTGGCTGCAATATGCAGCTATCTTGTCACTTATTCCTGACATTTTAAAACACTTATCTTCACCTAAAATCATGCCCCACGTGTCAAGTATCCACAAATGCTAGAGTTAAAAAAAAATACACATGAAGAAAAAGCCAAGAGGTTGTTTTCTTTTTTTTCCCCCCAGAATATATCTTTGCACTTCTAGCTTTCTCATTTTCTTCTGCATCACTTTGGAAATGCACTGGTTGGTTTTTTCCTTGCTATTCTCACAATGTGTCTTGGATACATGCTAAATTTAAAGAAAATATGCCTCTTATTGAATCTGTGATTTTACTATTCTGTTAATATCTAATTTGAAAATTGCATCCTAAATTAACATTCATTAATTAAATGTGTTTTATACAAGTTTTGAGTAAGTCAAGAGAGAATTGAAAATTTAACTGGCAATAATTTCACTGAAATGCACAGGTTTTTGCAATTACATGACAGGGTTCACTAAAGCTAAAACAACCTGCAGGTCTCCCAGGTTCTAAAAATGTCACTGAGACTGTCCTTCACTGAGATTTAACAAAGCTATTAAAAAAAAAAAAAACCTGAGGAAGTTGTATTTAAGTTTTTTTCCTTCTTTTCCATTTGATTTCCAACCTGTCTTTGGCACTGGAAATTCAAAGAAAGGAAAGCACTGTCTCTTGATTATGATCAGTATGCCAATAATTTAATCTAGTAACTAGTTCTCTCTTTTAATATTCCCCTTCTAAAGTGTTGACATTTATGTTCTTCAGACAGTTTAATGAGGAAGAATTCAAAATACTATGAGATACTGAGTTTTCAACTTTTCCTTTTCAGGAATTCATGCTGCCTTAAACGAAAGTGAAAATACATTTTCCCACATCCTCTGTCATCCTCAAATCTGGCCACAGCTGAACAGATGAATGACTGCATATTTTCTTTTCTGAGTGCATGTAGAAGAAGTGGAAATACTAAAATAAATTGTTATGTTTGCAATATAATCAATCAGATAATTATCAATGTCTGCAGTATATAGTGAGAAAAGTAGCCACCATATGTTTCTGAAGAAATCATATCAAATCCCTGGTTTGCTTCTTTTGATGAGATAACTAACCCAACTGCAAACAGGGAAATGCCAGGTGTGACTGACATACTTTGACTTTAGGAAGGGCTAAATTTCAAGATATTTTTCATAGTCATTTGAAATGTATGGTCAGACTAAAGAAACTATCAATTAAATGCACAGCTGCTTAAATATAATGCATTTACTGATTTGCAATCTAAAGCGGACAGAAAATTAAAGTGGGCTTTCCAGAGAGTTAGAATAATTCAGTATTTTTAGCAATGTCTTTGATGGTGAAGAGCTGAATAAAATTACAAAATGTTACCACTGTAAATGGTTAATTAATGACAAGTTGTATTTGAAGGCACTACTGTGATTCTAGTAGAAAAGAAATTACAAATGTCACATGGAAGAAACAAAAGGCAGATATGCCATCTGAAACATTGCTAATGGAAGCTCAAAAGAAATATTGCATCTTGTTTTGAGCATCACATTTCAAGATTTTGGACAAGCTAGGTAATGTTTTGTCATGAACACCAAAAAATAGCTAAGAAAAGCTGAAAGAATTGAGCTTGTTAAGTCTAAATATGCAAAGGTTAAAGAGCATGGACAGAATAATAATTTTCCACTAAATAATATACAGAGACTGAAATATGAATGATTTATTTTCTGCACAAGAAGAAAACTGTGGTGTATTTTTTCCATTGTAAGAAAAATTCAGAATACATCTTAGAAAAATTGGGGGTGGGGGGGGGATTTTATACTGTTCCAGATATTAATGAGAAAGGTTAAACCTTATGAAAAAGAGGTTAGATAAATATCTTCCAGAAAGGTCTAAGTGTACTTGATACTAGTTGAGTGCATGGACATTAGTAAATTATATGTAATTGTCTCTTTTCAAGGTGATTTTTCAGACACTGTAACAAAACAATTATCTAAACCATCAGAAAAATGTTCATTAAAGGAAAGAGGTACTAAATAGTACCTGCAAAACATCAAGGTTCACACCATTATAACCTGGGAAGCCAATGATGTCTGTCAAAATTGGCCAGTTTTTAGCATAGTACAGACTGGTTTAATAATTTTTTCATTTTGCTCAAGTTTAACTGATGGCATTTTCAATGCCTAGGATGACTTTTTAACAGATCAGCTAAAATGGTTCTGTCTTTTAGATAAAGTCTGGGAGATTTTTTTCCATTCTGAAAACATTTTCCTTTTTTCTTTTCTCAACTGTTTGTGAAGGTTGAGAGGCCTCCACATTTTGAAAAGGAAATTTAGGTAATGGAGCCTGCTATGAATTTTTATCAGTTACAGCTCATCTCTATTCGACAGAGAAACTAGTTTAGGTCCTGGCATCTACATTTATAAGAGGGAACCTGCTTTTTCTGTGCTTTGAATATCTTTCCATTAAACCTTTTCTTCTTCTTCACACACACACCCACACCCCACTTTCCCTTCCTCTCTGAGACAATACAGTGAAATAAGCTATCACCAGAATAAAAGGCAGACAGAAGAGTGGCCACACTTGAAATACAGTGGGAAATACCAGTCACAGCAGCAGAGAACAGCAGCTGAGAGAGTCATGGTAGAAGAAGCTTTTCAGTCCAAGTGTGGGTTCCCCAGTACAAGAGAGACATGGATATACTGGAAAGAGAGCAACAAAGGGACACAGGTCTGCTTAAGGTACTGGAGCATCTCTCGTTATGAGGAAAGGCTAAGATAGCTGGTAGTGATTGGCTTGGAGAAGGCTCAGGAGAGATCTCATCAGTGTCTATAAACACCTGAAGAGAGCTAACCTTTTATCAGTGGTGTCCAGTGACAGTACAAGAGGCAATGAGCACATCAAAACACAGGAGATTGCCTCTAAACTTCAGGAAACACTTCTTCACTGTGAATGTGGCTGAGGACTACGACAGGTTCCCAAAGGAGATTGTAGAGTCTCCATCTCTAGAGACATTTAAACATTGATAGGACACAATCATGGGCAACTGAATCTAGGTGGTCCTGCCTGAGCAGAGGAGCTGGATGAAGACCTCCAGATGACACTTCCAATCTTAACCAAACATCCAGTGATTCTGAAATTGGGTGACAAGGACCAGAGCCCAATAAGGGGTGGAATAAGGGGT
>NW_008667316.1:0-2683 GCF_000695815.1 Acanthisitta chloris | reverse complement strand
GGGGGTGGCTGGAGGCTCCACTGGTGACACTGGGATTGCCCCCACACAGACAGACTCCCCAAACACCAGCAGGATGCAGCCACCACACATCAGCACTGGTGAGCCAAGGGAAGGGCTGCACTTCAGGGGGATGGGGACATAGCTCTGGCTCATGCTGGAGCAAGGAGGGACACTCTCAAAGACAAATCTCAATGGTAAAACCAAAGCCAGAGTGCACCAAAACCCATCACATCCCACAGCAGCACTGCCTGGTGCCAGTCCCCTCACACTGGTGAGCTGTCACTGGGCAGGGCCAGGGGACCTGACTACTAAAAACCACTGCCAGTTTCAGGAATCAATGTCATCTGGCAAATCCTTTCTGCTCCCCACAGGAAATTAAACATATGCTCACAGGGAACCTTTCCAAACACTTGAGCATCCATACAGGAAAACCTCCACCACGTGCCTGGGGCTGCAGTCACTCCTACTGCTCTGCCCTGTGGGGCTGAGCTGCTGGGCAGCCCCAGACACTGAGGGTGCCATGGGCATAGAGGACCAGGGAGGAAAAAGGGCACTGAGTGGCCCAAGGTGGGCATGGTCCAGCCACAAGTGATGAGGTGCAATCAATGTACACCCTTAGCAACAAAGCCAATGCAACAGAGCATCTCTCAAGCGTTCACAAGACAAGAGAATCTCCAGGCAGGTCCCCAAAGGGACCCACAACCAACTCTGAGCTGAAACAGCATCAGGGGCTGTAAAATCCCTCTGAACTGGGATGCCTGGGTGAGCCACCACCCTTGGGTGGCCCCAGACCTCTCTCTGGGAGGGGATGCTCCTCTCTCCACCCCAGACCGATGCTAGCTGCCCAGGGTGGCTGTGGCTGTGTACAGATGGCACTGCCAGAGCCATTCCCAGTGTGGTGAGACTCACAGGCACTGCAGGAGAGGCTGAGGGAGGGAAGGAACAGCTCAGCCACACACCACCCATGCCAGGACCTTGCTGCAGGCTCTGGGCACCCCACAGCACAGCACTCCAATTGAGTTCTAAACATGGATGGAAAATCTTTACCTCATTTGCTAAAAGCACTTTAATATCTTTACACAGGAAAAAGAAATACTAAAACATATTAGTAATTGGGATGATTTAATTCCGTCAGCAGGACTGAGAGCACTTGATGCACTTCGAGTCCAGGTTCAAAGAATTAATCACTCTAAATCCTGCACCGTTTCCTTTACATTTCATTTCTGCATCATTTTTTTCGTTCAGTCATTAGCTATGAGTGTGACAAGGGCCAGAGTGCCCTTAGGTGCCCCTTGGAGCACATGCAGGGAGTGGCTATTGGATCCACCTGCTATTGAGCTGCTGGATCCTCCTAAACCAAAGGTAAATCACCTAATCACCCTCAGAGATGGCCGGAGGAGGCAGAGGGTTCATTTCAGCAGCTCAGAGCAGCCTGGTGTTACACAAGGTCCTGGTGATGTGAAGGCAGATCCAGGCACTGCCACACTCCCTGGGTCGGGGAGCACTCACAGGGTTAAACACAAGCGTTGTGCTGTTTCTCTCCATCAACAAAGAGCAGGACCAGCTGGGTCAGTGTCTGCCACCCAGCCCTCTCTGACCTCCTCTGGGCTTGCACTTGATCAGGTTTTCTTTAGACAAGGTTCCCTGCCCTCAGCCCATTGAAATGGGATGAAGATCAATCAGAGGAGCCCAATCACTGTTCAGTCTGGAATGTGGCTGCAATTCCACTGAATCTCTGCCTTGAGCATCACTGTGGTGTCAGGGGCATCACTTGGTGACAGCCAGGCCTGTCTCCCATGGGACCTCACAGTGCTCCCAAAAGTGCTGGAATGACGCATCACTTGGTGACAGCCAGGCCTGTCCCCCATGGGACCTCACAGTGCTCCCAAAGTGCTGGAATGATACAAACTGCACAGAAACTCTGACACCTCTAACCACTCATGTCACTCAGCTTCAAGAGGCTTCAGGAGAAGGAGAAATGCCTCTGGGCACCTGTACAAGAGCTGCTACTGCACTCTGGGGGCACAGGGAGCACCAGGCAGCTCCTAGGGTGGCAATGCCAGACCCTGCACTGGCCCCACAGCCCTTGCTCTGTGCCCTACACCCTGCAGCAGAGACCCAAAGAGGGACAGAGCAGCTTGGCATACCCCAACCTGGTCCAGCATCCATATTTGCATCCAGGGCACTGCAGGCACCTTCCAGCCCAACCCCCTCGATGCTCCGATGTGCTGGAGGAGCAGCAGAGCAGCACTGCCCAGTATCGCTCTGATGCACCAGACTGGGAAAAGCTCACACACTCACGAGTATTTCTCACCTTAGAGGTGCACCAGACTGGGAAAAGCTCACACACACTCACGAGTATTTCTCACTTTAGAGAGAAACCAACACACACATCAGTGTGCACTAGCATAGGAAACTAACTTAAATGCAGATGCTGATTTCAGCCTAGAAAAATGAATAAATACACTCCATCTCTTGTTTATACAAGAGCTAACGATGATTACACCCCAGCCAGGTAACAGGACCCTCTGGAGAGAAATGGCTCAGGTATTAATTTTTGGCTCAGTCACTCACAGTTCTCGCAGCATCTTCCCCCGCGGAGCTGGGTCAGGTCAGGTCGTGTCCCCATCCCTGGCGCGGGGCGCTGCTGCCCTCTGCTGGCGACGGGGGGACACGCGCGGGG
>NW_008667315.1:1124-2039 GCF_000695815.1 Acanthisitta chloris | reverse complement strand
CGTCCTCTCCAGGGGGAGGTCACCTCCCCAGCCCTGCCCACACGCCTGTGCTGGGCGTGGGGTGTGAGCGCCTTGTGCTGCTTGGGTCACCCATCGCTGAGGGGTTGGAGGTAGGCATGAGGGAGGTTTCTCTTTGTAATGAAAGATAGCTTTTCTGGGCTTCTTCAGGAATCACAGGAACGGCTGCTCTGAGACATGACAAAATCTGCAAGAGTTTGACAACTGTGTGCCACAGTGCGTTGGCTGAGGCAGCTCATAATTCTCTTTGTTCAGTCCTGTGTTGTGAGTGATTGTCATCTCCTCTGACTCTGACAAAGCAAACAGAAAAGGAGGTGGGATACCAGAAGGCTTTATTTGTTAATTTTTTTCTATTTAGGATGCAAGCATTGGTTTTCAGTCAGCAGCTGTTGTCATGAAGTCATGACTGACCCTCAGGGCTCATCTGGCTGCCCAGCAGCTTCCATTTCTTACTAGTTCCCATTTCACATGAGACCTGAGATGACCCACAGGAAGGCTGAGTTCATTGTGTCCTTCCTCATGTGTCTTGAACCTTCACATTCACTCGGAGTTTCCAGCTCAATAGGAGCACAAGGGAAATAAATGTCCTTCCTTCCTTCCTTCCTTCCTTCCTTCCTTCCTTCCTTCCATCCATCCAACCATCCATCCATCCATCCATCCATCCTGTTCCTCTGAAGTTGCTCCTCAGAGCATTGAGGGTGCAAAGTGGGCAGGACAGGCAGATGATGGGGGCTGGAATTCCTAGGGAAGGAGAAAGTGAGACAAGAGCCTCCTCACCTGGCAGTGGATACTGTGTAGGGAGCTTTATGAGTTTGAAGTGTTATGGTAATGAATCTTTAAGAACAGAATGCTGAAAACAAAAGAGGCATTTCTGCCTTCCTTATTCTTCAAGAAACC
>NW_008667315.1:0-1098 GCF_000695815.1 Acanthisitta chloris | reverse complement strand
GAAGTGCCCTGTACCAGAGTGATTATCTTCCTCTCCTCTCAGACCATGTTCAGCCCACCAGAGTTGCTCTGTTAGTATGTAACCCCCTTTTCCTTTCTTCAGGTGGTCTTTGGGTTTTGTCAGTACCTTTTCCATTTGAGCAAATGTACTCATTTGCCCTTGGGTGCTTTTCTCAGTGCTGTGTGATCTCTGTGACGATGACATGTCGCTGGTGTCCGTTCACCTCTCGTGGGGGACAGCCCTGCAGTGCAGCAAACGCCTCCCCAAACCCCCACTGCAATCAGGGCTGCCCCTGTGGGACCCTGGGTATTTATAGCCTTGTCACAGAACATCATAATTAGCTGTGCCCATAGGGCAGCCACAACCCAGCACAGCCTCAGCTCCTGGGGACCCTGTTCTTAGTGCTGTGCTGTCAGAGCACGCCATCTAATACAGCAATGCTTTGGGGAATTAAGCCACAGTTCCATTTTGGGGTGATTAGCTTGTCACCTGATGCTAATGCAGTTGTTGCCCTGAAGACTAAAGTTGTCTTCTTTTACTGCCAGATCAGGTGCAGTTTCCACATGGATGAACTCAAATCTGTTCAGGAGGAACAGCCTCTGTTTGTCTCTGTGAACTGCTGGTGTTCAGCAGCCATGAAGAGTTTCGTCAGTGGACTTGAACAAGGCTGCAAAGATAATTGAAAGATTCATTTTATGGTCTTAACTCCTGCCAACAAAAATAAAAGGCTCCAAAAAAGACAAGTTCCCTAGAGAACCTGTAAAGTTAAAGAGCTAAACAGCCATTTCTTGGTCAACGTTTATTTTTAAGCCAGTGGAGGTCTAGATTTGCCTCAAACAGCCAAATTAGAGGTGAAACTGTCAGCTGAGAGCTGAAATTCAGCTCTTTATTTCCTTCTCTTGAGCCACTCCATGAATTTTAGGCAGAGGTAACAGAGAGGGACACAGGGCTGTTGGAGTCATAGAGCTGACTTGGGCTGAGTAAAACGTATTAATTAAATGCCTGTTTAATTATGGAAATAGCAAGCTGATTACTTTTGGGTCATTTCAAAGATGCCACACTGATTTCAAGAGTTTTCACTGGAATACTGTTGATACC
>NW_008667314.1:7670-24516 GCF_000695815.1 Acanthisitta chloris | reverse complement strand
AGATATATATATATATAGATATATATATGTATGTATTATTACCTATGTGAAATGGCCTCAAGATGGAAGGAAAATAGACTTTGAAGCTATTCCTGTACCATTGCCTCCCAGCCATGCCAAGTGCTGCTCAGCCTGTTCCTGTCGAGGAACTGGGTGTCATAGCAGCTTTGCAAGGGTAATAAAAAGAGCAATCAATTTTTACTCCTCCTAAAGGACAAAGCAAAGCATACAGACCTCAAACCCAAGCTTTAAAATAGACAGTGTGAGGGTTTTACTAGGCCATAAATGAGCAATTCATTACAACCTGTCTTACGTGATAGGACAGAGCTCACCTATATGTTGGTTGCACTTTCGTTCCCAGTGAACCCACTGCACCATGTAATATTAAACTGCTAGACATGCTAACGAAAAGAAGCTTGAGGAACGTATGGGTGCATTGCTCCCTATCTGTCAGAAAACTGCCTAGGGAAATGAGGTCAGCTATCTGCTCAGAAATCATGCTTGAACACGAGGGAACCTAGATTTGTTTCTGCAAATTACAGGGGGTTTGACCTTCCTTCCAATGAAAGTGAAGGAAAATTCCTTATGCACTTTCATTAAGGTAGGGTCAGCAGCTTTAAAAAGCACAAAGATACAAGACGCATAGAGACTTGCTATTTGAGCTGAATAATCAAGTTGCTTTTAAATATATGCAGTGTTCAGTTGTGTAATGGCAAATGAAGGACTGAAAAACTCACCTGTTTGGTTTTGCCTGGGTTACCTTTCCACTGCCTCATCCTACTGCCAAAATAATATCATCCAGTGGAGACACATTATCTGATATAAATGTATGTTATCTGGAACAAAAAGAGAAGTCTTTCCTTTAACTGTATAGAGGAGAGGGACTGATAAGGATTTCTGCTGAGAGTATGGTCTTAAATCTCATTTTCTGAACATTTTCTTTGCTGCTCAGGTAGATTTGAATTAGCACTTAGTAGGGGAAGAGATTCTCCTAGCTCTGGCTAGTGTCTCTGCTGTACCATCAGTTTGTACATTAACTCCTTTTAGCTAATCGTGAGCAAGGGATAAAAATAAATAGCTACTGAAGGAAAGCCTCTATGATTATGTCTCTTTGGAACCAGAATATCTTGGACCTGCTCTCTCCTATGCAACATGTGAAAAAACCATGCAATTTTCTCCCCTTTCTAAATCCTATGAAGATAGGAAGGAACAAAGTCTGTTCTTTTACATAAAAATTAATACAAGAGGTGAGGGAGAGTTCTCCAACAGATAAAAATGGAAGAGGCATTTTGAGGGAATGCCCAACCACCTTAAAGGCCCCTAGTAGGAAGTTTCTAAAAACTGCAACGGAATCTAGATGACTAACTACCAAGGTTGTTTGAGGACTTAACCGCAACACAAATATGTGAAGTCTGTAGGGTCTAAGAACTAATCATCATACAAGGAAGAAACAGTTTTCTGTTTTCCTTGTTTAGCTTTTATGGGTTGTCTGCCACTGAACTGTGAACAAGTCTGGGAAAGTTGGGATTCTTCCATCTCTCATGTTTAAAGCCGTGGTGTCCAGCTCTGGATTTGGGTGGAGAATGAAGCCTCTCATTCTGGGGCAACTCGTTGATGGCTGGAAGACATTAGAGCTGTTGACATCTGTAAAGTATTTCAGAAATTATGAGGATATATAGTCATGAGCAACACAGAGGCCACATGAGACCAGAGCTTCATGGTCACCCAGGAGTTGCGTAATTGAGGAAGAAACGTGGATTCTTTCCAGAAGATGTCAAATCAAGTCCATCTGTACTGAAGCAGGACTGAAAAATGTGCACTGTGTTCAAGCAGCAATTCAAGCAAAACCTCAGTCAGAATTTCCATTTTACAGCTCTGTCTGATGTGTAGTTCTGCCTTTACTCCGATGGGCTCCTTTATACTTCTATAGAAGTACATTTCTCCTTGTTATGTTTAACAAGGATAGACTTAAATCCACATACTAAATCCTACCTTCCTTGTGCTAATTCTTTTACTATTGTATCTGCATTCCTCCCTCATATGTCTTTGCTCTCCTTCCTAGGTAGGTGAGAGAGCTAATTAATTAATACTCTTACTATTGGGAAGTAGGAACATGTACCTGAAAAGCAGGGGCCTTACAAGTACTTAGCAGAGGTATCGTAAGGACTAGGTGGGAAATGCTTCATGAGAAGTCTGGGACCTCACAGGTTTCAGGCAACAGCAGATTCATCCTGGCGTTGTTCTGTTCCATCCACTGTAGGAACTCCCCATTGGATATCCGGTCCCCCATGGTTGATCACAGAGCATTCTTTTTTCTGGGTTTGTAGAAGCCTGTGCTGTTTTGCAGCATAAGGGAATGCTTTTTGTATGCTGAGCTCCTACACTTCATATTGTATTTTAATTGCATCTCACTTCTTTCCTGCCCCTGCCCCAATGTGGTGATTGAAAAGTTACCATTGTAGCTTACCTGGTGACTTGCATCCATGTAAATGAGGTGTAAAATCCCAGCAAACCAGGCTGCCATAAATTTATCCATGTCTGACGAGCATGGGTAACCAAGACAGAGGAAAGCAGTAAAGGAGACTGGTAAGAGTTTACAGGGACCAGTGTCAGAAAGGTATCAATTGGAATGTCAGCCTTTGTACACCAAATTATGATCTCTTTATTACTATAGCAAACAGTTTCCACCTCTCTCCCCATGGTTATTTCCTTTTTGTTAGAGGTTTTTCTTTGCCATGTATCCACTTTCCCACATATAAAAGACATCAACTAGAAATTAAATTCCCTTTTCCTTCCAAAGACTGAACTAGAAATATGACCAGATATAAACCCATCCATTTTTGGGGGGAGGAGATTACAATCATATTTGCCTGTCTTTCTAAATCTTGTTTTCTTTTACACACTGTCATGTAGAACTCGCACCAACAAGGAGAACTGACTAGCTAAAGAGTAAAGACACTAAAACTTAAAAATATCAAGAGAGCTGTCAAACATAGTAAGTGGGGAGGAGTAGAAATTTGCTTCTAATCTCAGCTATTGTAAACACATCTCACTTGCAACAGCACATCTTATCAACAGATGTTGGTTGGTCTTGTCTTTAATTGCTGCTGTCACTTTAGCTGCTAGCAGCTCCTGCTGCTACAGTGCAGTCATTAAAAGGACATTTCTTCACTAACCTCCTATTGCTCTGCTATCCTGTCCCTTCTGGGGGAGAGGGGGGTGAGGGAGGGGAGGAGCATGTGTGCTTTCTTTGCAGCTTCACATCCCTGCTGCCCTCCTTGCACTGCAGTGTGGGTGTGTGTAGGTCTGTGGTGTAATCCCTCCGTGCTCAGTGTGCACCACTGACTCGAGGGATGAAAACTGTTGTCTCCCATCTGGTCCCAATCCTTGGAGGCTGCAGGAGAACTATGTGGCAGGTGCTGCTTGAAGAAGGCTCTTCTCATGCTCAGACAGGATACCCTTTTTATCCTGTATAAAAAGTGGCAAAGTATTTTTTTCTCCACGTAATCCTCGCAATTCCTGCCTCTTTGCTGCTCTGCTCTTCCTACCCCCACCACTGCCTTTTCCTTCTCTCATGGGACTGGCAGAATCTCAGAGGAAATAAGTAAAGCTTTCCTAATATAGAAGCTCATCTTCTCTGAAACCACTTCTCATTTTGTTAATGGAGTTCTGGAAATGTTTCAGTTCTCTCCCTACACTAATACTTTATTCTTTTCCTCTGATAGCTGTCCAAGCACCAGTGTCATCAGTTTTCTTAGCTTTATTAGCTCATTTTGCAAAGAAATGCATGAGCAGTCTAACAAAATAATAATAAAAAATTGGCTGGAGAGTTTTATAGCTATGTACTCTCTTTTAAAAAATAGCTATGTGTCTAGAGACATCTTTCTGAAACCAATCCTTTACTGGGATTTTACACATCACAAATATATGTGCTCTACATACAAATATCAATGGAAGATAACACAGGTTACTTCATAGACTTACATATGTTTCTTCCTCCTTCCTCTCATACCCTGATACACGTCTGGTCAAAGGCTCTTCTTTCAGTCTTTCTACCTTTGGAGATACGATATCAGTGCTCAATATTTGCAAATCCACTCGTAAAATTTTATATAACAAAAGCATGAAGTGCCTGCAAATCTTCTGCGTGGAAGGGAGTGCTTTTTCTGTACCTCACTCCCCCACAGTTACACTAGTTCTGGGGAGAAGCAAGGGAAGCACAGAGCAGCAGACATGGAAACGCTCTTGTCCTTCAATGAGAATAGGGTTTTCCACCAGGGAGAAGGTGTGGGTTAGTACCAAGGGGGCAGGTGGATCTGCTGTGCCCAGTGCTGGTCCTGCAGGCTGCAGCAGAGAGGGAGGGAAGCTGAAGTACCCTCTTGTCCCCTCAAAACCCCAACTTCAATGTGGGGGGAGAGGGTTGAGCAGGGAGCCTTCCATCCTCAAAATAGAAATTGTGGGGAGCAACGACGTGCTAAGAAGGAATGCTTATGAGGGTGGGAAGTTAGTGGGAAGAGGAAGAGAAGTTCTTCAAAGGGTGGCATCTGAGGAGGCTACGGCTGAACGCAGAAGTATGGGCAGGCAATAATAGGAGAAATGCCTGCAGTCACTCTGGGAGAGAACTAGTTATACAGAGCATATGAAGTAAGCTCAGTAAGCACACGCTTAAAATATTCCACTTGCATTGTGAAGACATCCATTACCGCCAGCTACCTTCCTTGTGCTTTACCCTACCTGCCCAAGGTGTGCTTTCCTGCTTATCCTTTTCCGGACAAATATGGGCAAAATTAAGAACTGAGTGAGATAAGCACCACACAAGACATGGACAACTAGTGACAGGCAGTGCCATGTCTAAATGGCTTCTCCCAAATGCACAGGAGGGGGGATGGGGGAAGAGTTGCCTGGGATGGGCTTCCGTTTCACACAGGCCCTCCCAGTGAACACTAATGGGCATCTTCTGACTGATGACTCTGACTTGCATATACGGAGTTTCCAGTCAGGTTGCATCATCTGGTTTGTCGGGCACCCTGCTCCTCTGTGACCCATGAGGATGCCACCAAGGCAGTTGGTATGGTTCGCCCAAAACTAAGCATGAGGGCAAGAAAAAGAAATTGGATCCCTGCTAGAACATGGTTGCATGAAGTGTAGTTTGGGAAATTAATTGGTCCTGATAAAGGCTGGCTATGCTGGCCTCAGAATTTGGGGTGCAGATTTGGAGATAGATGTGTGCACAGAGTGCAGGGACAGGAAAAACCTGAGCCAAAAAAGTGTGTTCTCCAGCAGGAACACAGACTTAAGGTACTACTTTCATGCTGCATTTTTATTAGTGATATCCCAAAAATATCACTTTCAGCATGCTTTTTTCACTTCTCCCACAGAAGCATGAAAATTAACATCAGCTAACAAAATCTTCTGTTTCTCTGGAGGAAATGTTGAGAAGTGTTTATACATTATTTGTCTGATTTGATTATTTTTGTTTTACTTTATCAAAGTCCATAATGAAATGCCTCAGGTTTGTTTAATCTATTTTTTATTTATTTTAAGGCATGATTTTATTTCCCTCTCCCAGAGTTTAAGATACACACATACCTTAACAAGCAAAACACAAGACTCTTCATGCGGAGTCATTTCCCATCAAATTTCACACTGGGCATGATATGCCAGCTCAGATAAAATATAGAAGTGAAACCCACGTGGTCTGGCACACAGCTCCCAGGCACAGGCAACCAGCTTGCCCCCTGGATGGCTTGAGAACATCTTCACTGATTGGATTCTGCTGTGTGCAAGAGAATAGTTGTGCTGCTCATGGAGGTGAGGTGAGGTCAGATTTGGAGGATTGCTATTCATTAATCCCTACCCATCCTTTACTCCAAGGGAAAGGTATTTGAGCTCATGTCTTCTTCTGGCTGCTCTTGTGCCACCTGAAGAGGTCAGAAAGGGCCTGTCCCCACCACCTTTCACCTTATCTCCACACCTCAGCACCACTCCTTCCAAACCAAGTGGGCTAAGGAGATGTTGCAACTGCACATTCAGGAACACACACTTGCATAGGAGAAGAAATCATAGTCAAGTCCTAAGCTTCTGCAGCCTTTTTCCTGCTAACCAAAAGCACAGAGCATCACACCTGCCTGTCTTTACCTGCTCCATGGCTGCACAAGAGCAACAACTATTTTTTCCCCCCAGGCTGAAGTGCTACCACTCACAGGTAGCTTATGCAATCCTGTACGTGAGTTAACTCTACCCCAAACAGGAATCTAAACAGGGTGAAGGTCAATTCCTGTGAAAATATCCTATGCTGCTGCTTGGTCTATCGCTCAAATTACTCAAGGTCAGTTTTTATTTAATCATGCTTTCTTCCACAACTTTTTTCCCTCCAATATTAGGAAAAAAAAGGCAATTAGATAAACGAAGCATATGTAGCTTGTTTTTTTGGATTGTTTCTCAGCTTTTTCCTAAATTGTCACTGCCCCTTTGGACTTCAGCAGTGGGATAGCTGCCAGGTTTCCACAGAGATGCAAACAAATCCTATGCAATAAAATATCATCTCTACATAATTTAAGCCCCAAATGTACATGGTGACAGTTTTATGCTTGAGTAATATGAAAATCCAAGATATTGGATGTGAGTATAATTTAGGATCGAGAGCTGCAAATATTTCTGTGCCCTGGAATCCAGTTAAAATGCACCATTGCACATGCTGTGTTTCAGTGGTGAAGTATTACTTGCCTCTGATTGCTGCAGGGTAAGAACTTTATTTTCCTAACCCATGATTTAGTGCTTTCCACCCCCTGTAAAGTGTAACTAACAATGTCCTCTATGTGAGCTCTGGTAACTGAGGAGACAAGGGAGAGACGGCTGCAGAGGGGAGGGGGAAAGTGAGGAGAGCAGAGAGGCAAAAAAGGACCATCTGCAATAGGCTAAAAAACATTCACAACTTGCCTTCTTGAAGACCTGAAGGCTGGATATTGGGCCAAAACCCCAAATAGATGGTGGCAGTGGATTTTGAAGGAGCTGAGCCAGTCTGAACCAACTGAGAAGCAGGTCTGCAGTCTCACATTTGATGCCCAAAGTGGTTGGAGCAGGGGAGGTTTGAAACTGTACTCCTCACGTAGCACAGAGGGACCTACGGGAATAATGTTTGCTTTGGCATGGAGGTAGGTTAGTGTAGACCCAGCAGGTCCTGCAGTGAAAGGCTCCTTTCTGCTCTGAGTGATGGTAACTTCCATAAAGAGAGCAAATTCATCCAGAGATATGCCTTAACCCACATCCTTCTTTAATTCATAAGTCCTTGCACAGTGCAGACCTCAAGGTGAGTATGTGTGGATAGTCTTGCCCCTGTTTTCATCCCCAGATGTCCTGTGTTTCTCTGCAGGGCACAGATCTCATGGTGTTTCCACTGGATAGGTATTTAAGGCTCCCTCTTTAGGTACCCACCAGCAGACAGAATCTGTGTTGAGAGCTGATAAACTCTGATGCTTTTGCAATGCCTCCTTCTACAGCCATGGGTCTGGGTTAGGGAAAAGGAGCTGCTGCATTTCCTCCATCTTCCCTTTGCACACAGAAAGCCTCTAAGAGGGATTCTGTGCTAAGATTTCTCCCATTTGCGGCATACTTTCTGAAATTTGCTCTCTTCTTCCCTCCTATCCTCTTCTCTTTTCCCATGATACTTGCTCCGGCTTTGTCTGGTTAGAAAGATTATCTTCTCCCAGCATGTGAAATTAAGAAGTAGCTGTGGGGAAAAAGCGTAGATAGATAAGAAGCTCCTCTCACCACTGGCAGCCTGGTGCAAAATGTTTCAAGCAGTGCAGAAAGGCCTGAAGGAGGGAGGGATGCTGCAGAGCTAACAGCTCAGAGCTAACATATCCGCCACATCCACACGAAGGCCACTTTCTTTCCAAAAGATGAGTAACAAAGCAGAGGACAGGTGGACAGGGGATTGTGCCTGATTTCTTTTCTGATATAAGAACCAGAGGATATAAAAAAAGAACAGCAGGCAACAGGTTTAAAAAAGACAGATACCACATTACGTGACTCATAATAAGTAGTTCCTCAGTTAATCACAGGATTTCCTGAACACAAAAAAATTGTATTTATCCAAAACCTGATTGGCAAATACATTAAACTAAAAGAAGATAACACTGTTGCAGGGAATCCCTGAGGCACAAAACCTGAAGAACAGGGAACTACTACAGGAAATATCACTTTGTGTTTGCCCTGCTTCTGTGCTTTCCCATAAGCATCTATGTATAGGTCATCTTCCCAAGTAGGGCACCAGGCTGGTGGCCTTGGTCTGATCGAGTGCTTCTGCTTTTATGTTCACAGGCTCAGGTAGTCAAGTGTTAAGTGCCACCAGATCTGCAGCACTGCTCTCTTCAAGAACTCTGAAAATAATGGGCTAGATCAGCTTTCTAGCAAGACCAAGTAATTGCCAATTTCAGATATTCTGTATGGAAACCCTGAAAGCATTTCCTTCCAGGTAGAGGTAAATGAATGCCCATGATAGATATTGACTGTACTTATCTATAAAAACACATCTAGTTGATGCATATTTCGTCCTTATACATACTTGAATCAAGGGTAAAATGGATATGCTGCCAGTCCTAGAGAGATATACCAGTTATTCTTTGTTATTCCTCTAGGCTCATGGTGTGCTGGTATTCCTCACCTGACTCCAGCCACGGAAAAGTATCTCAGGTGAGAAAAAGAAAGCATTTTGAAAATCAGCACTAAATGTGTTTCGTGGGGTAAAACTCCAAAGTCAACCTTTTCCCGTTAGCAATTCAGAAGGGTGGTGTTGGTGTGGACAAAGGACACATGCTCACCATGTTCAGGAATGGATGCTGATCCCTGAATGATTGCACTGTTTACTGCTGATGGCACATTATCTCTCTTCCAACATTATTACAACAGACACCAGAAATCATGACCCAGAACATGTGTCTATTGTCTTGTGGAGGCATCTCAAGCTGCTGCAGTACCTTGGGTTTGTTGCAGGCTGGTAAACAGTAATCCCATATTGGCTGAGATTTGGTGGTGTATTAAATGTGGCATCTGGCTCAAGATGTTGGGCTCCCAGTTAGAACTGCCTTATTACCAACAGAGTTGCTTTATTTGAATAAGCTCTTATGTCACAGCACACCACCCTGCGATACTGATGTGGTGCCATTCAGGCTTCTCAGGATCTTCGAGATGTGAGTAATATTTACCATTTAAAACCCATGTCAGTAATGTGTCTGGTTTTTTGATAGCTAGCAAAAACTCCACAGTTCTGCCTTACAAGTATCTAGGATTTCTTCTTAAGAAATGCAGAACAGACACCACAGTTTACTACTCACAGTTTCTTCTAAATTATGGAATCTATGTCATGATGTCAAGTCTGCTTGTTAGGAATAATTGGAAACATCTCACTACTATCTGTCTGGAATAAACATCTCATGCTCTGAGTGCCCTGGTGTCAGATAAAGAATATATTAATATTGAGCATGTGGACTTATTTATTCCCTGCTGAATGAGGACTTATGGCCTTATAGCATTTAATAGTGAAACAGATCATTCTTCACAACAAACTAATTATGAGTATTTATAAGAAAATAATGCCTTTAGGAAATTTTTAGGAAAATCATGTCTTCCAGAGATACTCCAAGAGCAAGGACTGCTCAGTGAAGCAGCAGTAACATATTTACAAATAGGGCACCAATGATGGGTTTCTTCCACTCCCCAAATTATCTTGCTTCACCTTCCTGGTCCAAATGGATAACACAAAACAGAAGACATATTAATGCCAATTCAACATGCTTGAATTGGCAAAGGTTGTGTGATACCTGATCTGTGAGATGTTGTTTTAGGTTTCTGGGGGACCTACCTGATAGTTTCTGAAGCAAACGAGGACAAGGAAGGAAAACTATTTCCTTTCAATGGATTCTATATGACTGATTTCAATGGGATCTTCAGAGATTAACTTTCCCCCACTTGCAAATTCATACTACTGGATGAAGAAACATCAGACTCATAAGGAAAGCATATGACTGAATTAATGTGTTTAATTAGTGCGTCTCAGGTCCGCGTTGAGGTCTGTTTAATTTAAGTACATCTGCTCCCCTCAACTTTTTTTTTTCTCTATTTATTAGTGTTTGTCACATGTCCCTTTTAAGAAGGTGAAGTCAGGTTCTAGGAGTTTGCACACCTTCATGTAGACATCTATACAGCTGGATAACCTGATATGGTGACCATTGCTCCATCAGATCTGATATTAAACCTTCAGAAATAGTCTGTCCAGACTGATCTTGCTATGTATTTGATTTCTTCACTATAAATTATATACCTGGATGTCACAGCAGTTTCTGGACACTTCATAACTACAGTGTACTAGTTATCTCTGTTACTTTTGATATTATATATAAAAGAGTTGGAGCCTACCTCTGAGAAAGAAGTATTCAAGAAAATACCCGGAAGATGTCCTAATGTAGAGTTCGTTATACCAATTAACTTACCCCATTCTGGATTTCAGTAATTCTTTGGATCTTGCTAAGTGTGATGTGTGAGATTGACACTTGCTTAAACGATTCTGTAACAAATTCAGGATTTGGTTGTTTGCTCCTGTTTTCATTTGAGTTTTCATTGTTCTGTAACTATAGGAAAAAAAATACATGAATGCAGTTTGAGTATGAGGATTCTTAGATTGGATGACTAGATGGGTCTAAAGGTACAAAGGTTTTGAATATACACCTTCTTTTTGAATAAAATCTGCCTTAATCCTCCTGGTCTTTTTTAAATAAATCATCATTTTATATGGTGAGTCTCACATTCTTCATAGCCATTTCCATCATACAGATTTAAATAACATTGTTTGTCTTCTCAGGGAGAAATGTGCCAAAATACATACTAAATCCATGAGTAAAACTATGAGACACCAGGCTTTCGCTTACTTTGATCTAGATAGCCTCTCTTTTTTTTTTATATTTGAATTTGTCATCTTTGCCTGCATGGTATTGTTTAATGGAAGAGCTTGATGCTGTGAACATCACAAGATGTCCTAAGCTATATTTTGTTTTCCTCAGGTATGTTTTATTCCACTGCTGCTCAGAATTGCAGCTATGGCCAGGTAATATTTCTGAATTGTTTAAAAGACAAATAAAAAGTGCTATCTTAAGATCCTATAGCTATCTTACCCTTACAGCTTTTCTTTCCAGCCTTTCTATTTTACATTTCTTTGAGAATGTATCCAAACCCAAAGATGGGGAGTAAAAAACTGCCTGTAGTAGAAAGAAGAAATAGTTCTGTGGCACCTGTTCTCTTTCATCTCCTGACAGTTGGTCACTCATCACAACTGCTTACACTGCACCACACATCTGTCCTTCTGCCCCTTCTTGTCCTGGTCTGCTGTTCTTCCCAATGGTGAACTGCCTTTCCCTCCACAGACCAGCTCTTCCACCTTTTCAGCTCAGTCTGGTTCCATTCCTTTCTTTCCAATGTACTTTTGAGGCTTGAGTAGGCACATGTTATTTCCTCTAGAAACACAAATTGATGGGTATGGTCTACCACGTGTTTACATTGACTTTAGAGATTTTTGGATGTAATCCTCTCCCTGCAAAATATGGACTGTAAAGCAATATGTTATTTCTTCCTTGTTGGTTCTAGAGTATTCCATGTAATACTGCAAACTCAGTCCTCGCCTTGCACACAGCATTCAGAAAGTTGCTGAATGTTGCTTCTGTGCTGTACATTTATTGACTGAAACATTTGAGTTGTTGCTTTTCACACGGGTAATTTTAGAGCGCAGATGCCTAGCATGTTTACTCACATACCAAGGCTCACATTTAATGAGCAAAATGTCAAGTATATTGTTATCCACCATAAAAACTGTGAAAAATATCCTTGCCATCTGCAGTGTGCCTTCTGCTTCAGCCTAAAAGACTTTTACAAGCAACTACATGAAATTAGCATTAAAGTCAATATTTATAAATGGAACCACCTCTAAAGGGACGGATCTTCTCCCCTCCCACACACTCTATTCCTCTGGGATCTAATGAGCTGGGGAGGTTGGGTGCAGGAAGGGGCCCAAGTTGTGCCTGGCTCCTGGTTGCAGTCATCCAGAATAATCTCCCTGCACTAAGGAAGAAGTGGAAAGAGAAGCATAGTATTAAATAGCATTGACAGCGTCTGAGGGCCAGATCCTGTGCTGATGTCAGTTGGCCTAACGTCATTGTCCTCACTGAAGTGACGCAGCAAGCATAAATCAGCACAGTTTGGCTGACTGATACAGTACCACGTTTGATTTGTGCTAGCTGAGGAAGGAGTCTGAAATTACATTTATGGAATGATTGCGGATAGCAATTGGGATTTGATAGACTGCCATCAAAAAAGATAGCATCTTCCAAGAAAATGTTAGTTCAATGTTCTCCACTGAATGTGGACAAGAACCAGCCATTTGTTGGCGTTTTATGCTGCCAAGGACAATGGAGATCTTGTCTGTTGCTAAAGTCTCTAGCATGTACTGCAAGAATAATAAAATGAATAACTAATACTAATGGAAAAGTGCTACTGGGCATTCTCCTGGAAGGCCATATGACCTTTCAATTTTGCTCTTACAAAGCCTTCAATCCCAGCATGATTAGTGTGTTGCAGGACTAAGATCTAAGCACATTTTGAAAAATGCTGCTGTCCACTGTTGTTATCCCAACATTCAGAAGCAGCCGAAAGTCCAGCTGGATCTTTATGGAGCAAAGCTGATGAATCAGTCAGAACATGCTCCCTTGAACTGGTGACCAGGATAACTTTTGCCATTTCTTCCAGCTGTTCTGCCAAGTCACCCATATACCCTTTGCTCCACCAAGTTCATGTGAACCACAGTCTAGCATGGTCATCATGAAAGCTGATCACTTCCACAACGAAACAGAGAAAAATAGCGTCATCATATAATCCACACTACCTTGCCTTTTTCCACTTGCACATGTTGAACAAGAGGATCAGGAAGAAAATTGCTGTAGTGATTAGCAAACATAGCATAAATATTTATCCAGAAAACTCCAGATTAAATGGATTTTAAAATTTTTATTTACAGTTGATTAGATGTAAACATATTTCCTTAATTGGACTTTAAGAAGGGCACTCACAAGTTTCTTTTAGACCATTGCTAATATAATCATCACTTGGGCAATTAGGCCACTTGCTAAGCCACAAATCTTATCTTTCACACTGGTGAGTCATAAATAAGGACTGAGTCACAAATAGACCAGACAGACAAATGGTGGCAGGAAGGAAGTAAGATTGGCTGTGAATATATTTAGGCTGGAAATTAGAAGATGGCTTCAGACTACCTGAGGAATGCAATTCTGATAGTTTTCTAATTGGGAGGAACTGAGGGGGAAGAAGTAACTTAAATTGTTTTATCATTTAGCTTGATAAACTCATGAAAGGGATTGTAGGCCAAGTAGGAGAATTTCTTAAGACTGAATTAGATGATAGAAGTCATCATGTATTCAGAGTCTCTGCCTGCCATGACTACCTGCAATTAGAGGGTTAGTGGTCTACTTACCCAAGCTGTCCCAGCCAGTCCTGTTGTTATCAGTAGTCCTTAGGACTCACACACGGCAGGGTCAGATTGTACAGACACAACTATGCCACTGTTGTTACACAGTCAAGGCTCTATGCCACACAGAATCTAGGGTTTGTACTGTGAGTTTGCAGCTATGTTTCTGTGGCTGTTGCAAAACCCTCCTGTTAGAGAAAGTGAGAACAGCTTGACTTCCTATGATTGTATTCAAGGGCAAGTTCAATTACGGGGTATTCTATGATGGGGTGCAACTAATAAGATGGAGATCAGCTAATAGCTCCATAAGCTAATGAAATGTTTTCCACTTACTTTCTGTCATGCAATCAGAGTTCCTGGGAACTGTTGTAATATAAATAATGGGACTTATTATGTTGGTTTACTCTTTAGTGGCTTCTGTATTTTTCAAGGAGAAAGGGAGACTGGGATTTTTGCTGGTCATGGAAGACAATTTACTTACTTTCCTTGTGCAAGTAATGCTGAATAAGCTGATGTAGCAAATAATGTAGGCTGGAAGGATGTCTGAATATGTGAGTGCTATCTGTTAAATGAACAATGTCCCATGTATGTCAAAGCATGGCTTTCACTGTGCCTTCTAGTTCCACATCAGCAGCCTTGTCTTTAAATGTGATCCTTGCTTTGCTGTGACATATTGTGGCTCAAAAATATTGTTCTTTTAATCAATTCCTAAAGCATGGACGCACATCCTGTGCCATACTGGACTCATCAAGTCTGTTTACCATTTAGATCCAGGGCACAGCCTTCTCCCTCTTCTTCCCTTTCCTGCCTGCCCTCTGGTCTTTGTCCTATCATATGATACAGGCACTGGTGCTTCCCAGAGATATTGATGCTCAGTTAGACAGCCGGAATTCATATGACATAATGTTGAAACTATATAGCCGTGTATGATTATCATGTGATACTGGGTGCCTGCATTTTGCTATGATGAGGGCCGTGTTCCCCAGCCAGTGCTCTATACATCTGAATGAAAGGATCCTTCAACTGCAGATATAAGGGCTAACTGACCACAAGGTTCAGTACTAGTATTTTAGGGTCATTTACTGCTTGCTTTCTGAAAACTTAGCACCAGGTAGTGTTTCATTGTTCATGACAACAGAAAGGTGCCCTACTTCATTGCCTCAATGTGTGGGAACGTAAATAGACAAAAAAATATAACTACCCTCAACATATCTCACTTCAGTTTCCTAGAAATAAAGAGCAATTAAAATAGTGTGTAAGCAATCAAAAAAAAAGTGACTTAACTACACAATATGTGTTGCAGAGTTTAGATGAAGAAATTAAGTCTGACTTGAAGTTGCACTTTGAGCTCACTGGGACCAGAACTGGATCCCTGTCAGGGTATGAGTTTCAGCACTGAAATACATTTAGATTAATACATCAATTAGACTTTATGAAGCAGAACACCTTTTTATAAAAGTATTTTGCTCTTTACATATTAATTCTCTGAACTGCTAGTTGAAAAATGGGATTTGACTCTCCAGAAACTTGTATGTTTTATCTCCTGTGTAGCTTGCCACTGGTTCAGCTTCTTCTCCTTTGTAACCTACATGGTGAAGATCATTATAAAAGGATTTCTGTTTTTAAAAAGTTCATTTTTGAAAATCCATGACAAGTAATCCTTCCATAGGCACGAAATAAAATCTTTGTGAGCTGAATCCCCGCCAAATTATGTCAAAGTTCTCACATCTACCTATGCGCTATTGTGAGCTGTACAAACCATGCCATGAATTCCACACAACATACACCTGGAGATAATGTTTGGCTGATACATGTTTTTCTAGCTCCAGTTTCTACAGAGAGCTTAGACCCTGTTAAGAACTGCTGTTGTGGATATGCACTGTAATTTACAGCAGAGTTGTTTACTGTATGCCCAATGCTGTTCATGGTTGAGGGTTTTGTTTTTGACCTCACTGCGTACAGAATAAGGTCTGAGAAGCATGCAAGCTTTCTCCCACCCTCAAATTAACTTATTTATAACATCCCCCAACATTTGGCCTGAAATTTTTCACATTTCAATATTGTGACTGTATTGGTTACTGTATCATTGTAAGAAGTAGGAAAATCTTTCTGCATTTTCCATTTTAAAAATCTCTCTTTCATTACCCAAGTTTGCTCAGCCCTGACTAGGGAAGCATACTGACTGCTTGTTTATGGAGAGTTTCACCATCTCAGCAGGTTCCCTATATCCAGCTGCGCTGCGGGGTATAACGCCTAGCTGGTATTTGCTTTCAGAATTTCAGTTCCACTTTAAACAAGTGCTTAACTTGTCCAAGAGGTGCTTGGACAAGCTGGCAAGTTGTTTCAGGAGTATCTGGATACTCCCTATGGGTTCATGGGGTGAGCCTACAAAGCACAACCCAGGACTGAGCCACTCTGAGTCCTGATCCTGTTGCGGAATTTCTTCCATGGCTTGGGAAAGTCTCTTTTTGCCAATGGCTTTGTCCCTGCCTCTAATCAGCATCCCTTAATTTCATGTGCTTGATGTTTGGGTGCCAAGCTTGTTGCAGTATGCTGAGATTTTAGAGACGCTGATTTTTCTCCAGAGGGAGAATGGATCTCTTCAAAAACTACAGGCATGGGAATTGTGTAACTGACTTCCACGTGAATTGGTTCCCCAATGTGATAAAGCAGATAAGTCCTACTAACTGTGCTACCAGGGCACTATAAAATGACATTCGTTACTGTTTGTAAAAGGCATCAGGTTTCTTAGATCAATAGTGTTACTGAAGTACAAAGTAATAGTACTTCTCAAGGAGGGAGAGGATTGCCTTTTGAGTTGCCATCTGCTCCTGGCCTGACTCCAATTGCTTCCTAGTGAGTAATCTGAAGGCAATTTTTTAGAATCAATTTTGTATCACATTTTCACAAGATGACATATGTAGCTCTAGGTCTTAAAGAGGGAGGAACAATCCACCAGTAGTCTGCCTCCCTCTGTAGAAGCAAATTATCTAAATTAGAGGATAGTAATTAGACAGATTCATTGATTTGCTGTAAATATCCTTGCTGTACTGTCACCCCACTGTGGTTCACAGAATGAAGTTTGGTTGGTTGGCTGTTTTTTTTCTTAATATGGCATTTTCTAAATGATCTCATCCCTGAGGCATGGGTGAAATAAAGGTCAGTTCAAATGCTTCCCAAACAATAACCAGTGTAAGAGGATCACCAAATCTGTGAGGGCAGGAGGGAGAACCTACAAAGAAATCAATGTAAGACCAGAAATGTCATCTGTCATCTTAGAACAAGGGCTGCAAGGAACAGAATCCACACCCTGGAGGT
>NW_008667314.1:0-7649 GCF_000695815.1 Acanthisitta chloris | reverse complement strand
TGCTTCATGGGAGCCTCGTTGCTGGAGCCCCAGTACTGTTGAGGCCTTTTGGCCATCCAGCAGCATGTCTAAGTCTTCATGGAGTAGTGTGTGTTACAAAGGTTCTTGGTCAAGGAAAAAGAACTGATCTTACCTGGTAGATGTAACTGTTCTGAAAGTCTTTTCCGCAAAGACATTCTCTGTTTACTTTCACTAAACTTTCTGACAGCCGAATAGCTTATGGCATTCGGCAGATATGCACCTTTACACTATCAGCTTTAGAAGAACAGAATAAATCATAGCAAAATCTTAGGCTATTGGTGACAAGTTTGCCTGTCCCAAACTTCCAGCTATAGATGGAGAGCTTCCTGAGGAGTACCAGCAGATCTCCTCTCAGCTGCTGTAGTAGCTAATATAAGACTCCATGAGACTTCTCACTGCCTGTGGACCTAGAGTGCGGCTGAAGATGAACATCTATGCTACAATGTTGTACCACATCTTTGGTTTTCTATCTCACATCAGCTAAAAAAGCATCAGAAGAAAACAATCAGGGGCAAACTGATCTTAGTAGCTTTAATTACAGTCTCTGACAACCGAGTGAAAAATCCCCAAAAATTTCCTTCTCAAGAAAGTTACAAATTGCACTAAGAATATATGCAGATTATTTGTATACATCTGACAATCATGGAAAGGAAGTCCTTTGATAAAGAGCAGCCATCATAGGTTTAAGAGGAAAGAAATCACAGAATGAGTCATTAAGTCTGGAATGACCTCCAAGAGATCTTCATTTTGTCAGGATAGCAACTACAGGGCATCTCTTTCTGTCTGAAAGACACAGTAAATGACTACTTCTGGCTAGACAATATGAAATGCAAGTCCCATCAGAATTTGCAAATGAGGAATGTGGCCTTTGCTGACAGAGGTATTCTCAGGTTCAGCCTAGTACATTGTGAAAAATTGACAGATCCGGCCATTTTTCTTACAACCAGATAAGATGGCCCATACCAGGTGGAGGAAATGTAGTTGAAAATCTCTTCTTTGCTTGAAGTAAGATACTCTTCCAAAGAAATTGATTCTCTCCCCAGGCTAGATCTCTGTCATGAGATTCTTTCAGACTGTCCTATTTTAAAAAAAATAATCAAATCATTAACTGAGAAGAGCAGAAAGAGTTAAAACAGTACTTAACGGATCATACATTACACAGTAAACCTTCTTACACTGGAGAGTGAAAGTCAGGTTTCTCCCGTCCTAGCAGGGTATGCTAACTGCTAGGCCTAGGGTCTCATGCTCTCTCCTTGGCTGACTAAATATTTTTCCAAACAAAAGGAAATAATTTACACTGGAGTATGACTTCTTACTCCTTTAGAATAGTTGAATAAACATTCAAGACTTGTAGAAAATACACAACTTGTATTTTAACACAAGTTTTCAATGCTTGGTGTAAGCAGTCAACCCACTGTTTGCTATGGATGGAGCAAGGGAATCTCCTGCCAGCTGATTTTCCAAGAAAGGTTTGGCTTAAGTGGCTAAGAAGAGTTTGTGAGAGATTACAACTTTCTGACAAGGGATTAATTTACATGATAATGCAGTATATGTTTGTTTTGGTTTGGCAAATTTTTTGGTAATTCTTGGACTAGGAAAGCAAAATATGACTACTTTTGCAAATGGAAGTCTAAATACAAGAAGTCTAGTTCAGACTTGAATTGACTATTTATTAGACATCTGCATTTTGCTCATTTAAAACCACAGAATGGGAATGCGCTCAAAACTCCACACTGCCTGCTCCAGAGGATGGCATGAGACATGAACTGGCTGCTATAGAGAGTGGTGATGCCTACAGGACATGGAGAGAACCTGCCTAATATGCACCTCAGCTCTGCATCCTTACCAACAAAAGGCATGCTGACACTTTGCAAGTCTGTGCTGTACAGAGGTGCATTTTAATTCAGAGGATGCTGGGAACTGCACACAGCTCAGTGTACAAACTGAGGGAAGATCTGGTTTGGGTCCAATACAGCTACATTGCTGTGTCTCTTTTCTCAGCTTGGTAAAACCTACTTCTGTGTAATCTCTTCTTGTTTACATCACTTAAACGTTTCTGTTTTTCAGATGGCACTAGCCTGATGATCCTGCCGGCTGTGGTGAAAATATGCTCTTATGAGCTTCAGCATGCAGGACAAGTTATGGTATTGAAGATTTTATTTTAGCATTTATGATTATTTTAATTTCCCCTTGCCCCAGGAACCAATAAAAGGCTTGAGATGAAATCACGGTCGTGCTAAGCTCCCTAAGAGTTCTGCCACTGACTGCAGTGTGGCTGGATTGCATTCTGAGTCACAGTTCTTGTTGCCTTCTCTCCTCCTCTGTGGCAAAGCTGTGAATGAGCACTACATGTTTGGAATAAATCCTGATTTCTCATGTCAAAAATGAGAATATATAGTATAGCTTGAACTGAATCTCCTCCTATAACAGTATAATTTTGAATTTTTCTTCCCATCTAGTGTTATCTGGCATCCCAGTTGAAAACTTACCATGCATCAGCAAAGCAGCTGACTTTGATCTGGAAAAAGTAAACACTTCTAAGGTGTCATTTCACTCCATACCCCTGATGCCCAAAAGTACCCATTTTCTTTAGCACTTTATTTGAACTGAGAGAATACTGCAATTTATAATTATTAGTGTCGAATCAGTCTATGTGTTAATTGTGGTGCTCGTGATGGGAACAGATGTGTTTTTGTAGAAGGGTGGGCTGAACGTATTAGATTTTTTTAATGTCATTTCTGTTTTAATGATCAGTATTGCTTAAAATTCCCTTCTCCTCTCTACCACCTTGTGTAACTGCTCTATTTTGTACAGTCCAGGAAGAGCACATCTCTCTCATTGGAGCTTAGGACTCCATCTCAAATTACAAAATGTCCCTGACTATTCAGCCTTTTGAAAAAGCTGTAAATAGAGATATAACTTACCTAGCAACAAAAAGTAGATCTCCACAATGTAATCTATGAACACAGTGAGTTTATTCAGTTATGGTCATGACATAGCTTTTCTCTTCCTGTCACTAGTCTTTTAGAGATAGAGAAAAAATAGTCTTTTCTATACTAAGCTGACATTAAGAAAACTCTTGATAACAACTGGGCAGAAGGTGAACTCTCTAGGCTTCTAAAATGAATGTATTTGATTAAGTTTCTGCTGAGTCAGGTGAAAAACAGAATTGAGCAAATACTGGGGGAAATATGTGAAGTTTTGAAAATCTCATTCTTTTGGTGAATATTGAAATACAATCTGTATCCTTTAGCTCATACAGCTATATTTAGTAAGTGTTTATACAAACGTGTTTAGTTTCTTTCCTACTGCTTTGCTTTCCCCTTTCAGCTTTCAATCTCCATCATAGAGTGATAAAATAAGTATAATGGAAAAGAAGGATGTAGATAGAAAGGAAGGAGAATGTTTCCCCCACCTCTACCTTGACATGAAAAACACTTTTTTTTCCCTGGATAGCTTCTAAAAAACATTTTAAGCATTTGCTTCATCTATAGTGAAAGCAACAGAAATAATAATTTTGAGTCAGCTTTGTTCCAGATTAAGCTTCATTACAATTCTACTGTGTTAGAAGACTTCCTGTCTATTTAAGGTGAAAGGCTCTGTCCATAACAAAAGAAACTTATTATCATTTCAAAGGTTGGTCAGCACTTTTGCCTATATTACCTGCTAGGTAATAATGACCATGTTGACCCTTTTTTGATCGCTGAAGTCTTTTATCAGTGCATTCTACCAGTTAAAGATCATGCTTAATGCCGACTTTCATATAATGCTTTCATGAAAGCTCCTTTGACAATGAAAGCAAGTGGCCAGATTCTGATCTCTCCTCTTCAGATCTTCTGCTATTGGATTTTCATTTCCTAAATCCACGTATTGGAAAAGAAAATTATGCCTGTTCTCAGTATATATATGAAATATAAGAATGTTTCTAAGGAAAACTTCATATCTACTAGACAGTTTTCATTAGTCAATTTAATAAAACTTTAAAATGACCTTTTTCTCTCTTGGAACTAACTGAATTGTAGAGCTTAGTGTCGTTTGGCTAAGTTCCAGAATGGAAAGTCACCCTGCAGTTCAAGTCTCTGTGGAAAGCAAACCAAGTCCACTGTGCTTCAACTCCAACAGCCATTTATTATTAGGTTTTAAGTCTCAAATGTAGTGCTAAATAGAAAGAGAATGCCTATATTCTGTCTATATTTTGGAGCTGGTTTTGAACCTTTAACACATGAGAAACTTTTGTTTATGCAAGTTTCCTGAGGAGTAAAAATGGCAAAAAGGGCATTTTCCAGGCTATTTTCTGCATACCTTCAGGGTAGTAAACTGGAGAATAAACTGATGTCCCATGGCCAGCTGTACCACAGGCTCTGTGCTTGGTAACTACTGGGCAGCAAGACCCTCTCCAGCTAGGAGGGGACTGCATGCCCTGTCCTCTTCTTCTGCAGTGCCCTGGATCCTCCTGAGCACAGCCACGCAATCTCAGTAGTTCTTCCATCTTCTTCTTCCATCAGGGGGCAAAGGAATGGGGTCTTCTCTAACCTGAACCTCAAGCACTGCAAAGAAGAAAGCAGCGAACTGGGACAAACTTCTCCTGGGCATAGGTCCTGAAGGCATCAAGGCTTTTGCACCAATGTTTGCTTTTAGTTTTGGACTGTCCTTGAGCATGAATAATGTTTACATAGTCAGAGAATGTTATTGCCAATGCTATTTCTTGGGTGTTTTTTCTTCCAGAAGATGAAAAATTGGGTTTTTTTAGAGAAAATATTGGCATTTTAGACTGTTATTTTCATGATATGGCATACTATAGGGTATTGCCAGAGGTTCATTAGTTAAGAGGAGTATGTCCTTCACTGCCATTAAAAGGATGCATTGTTACTTGCATTGCTACTTCTCCACTTAACAGTTTTAATGGTGCTATTTTGGATAAACAATTTTATGACAGTACAGTTTTGTCTTGAGTGATACAGCTGTAGTCTAGGAAACTAAACATATCTTTCCTAGTGGTTTTTTTTGTGAGAGGAGTATTTTCAATACCGATGTGTATCTAATTTTTTAACCCACCACAAAATGAAAAATATTATACTATTAAGACTTGAGCAGTTGCTTATTTTTGTCTGTATTAGAGAGAAATTTAAGTTCAGACACATGCTTAATAATAATCCAATTGAATATTTTATCATTGTCATAGGCATCTTTAGAGGAATCCATCAACCCTTCTGATTTCCATACAAGTCAATTTACTGTCTTCAAAATGTAATGTTAATGGCACTCAGTGTACACACTGTAATCCTTTAAAATAATGTACACGGCAAACGGATATGTTCTCATGCATTAATAATTTAAAAGTTAATTTTAGGCACTTACTCAATATGATTAACTGATGGATCAGCAGTCTTATATATGAGAAACAGTAAGCACACTTAAAGGAAGAGCATGCTGGAAGGCAGCCAGGTGGCTGCCTGCATGATGCTTCAAAAATACCTGAGATTTATCCCTCCAGTTTCCCTTTGGTGTTAGATGCAAAGCATCATGGTCATAAAGGTGGTCTCTGGTTTTGAGATTAAGCGTGTGAAGTGCCTTAGAGGTTGAGGTAGCAGGACATTTGGGGAAGAAGGGGAATGTTTTGGAAGGTGGGAATCCCTGCAATGCAATCCTGCTGGTGTCTGGCTGGCTCTGCAGCGCCAGACCAGTTATATAACTTCTCTACTTTCACTTCTCACTTTTTGAGGACACCCTGTAACATGGGGCTGTAAATTGATATTCTAGGGTGGAAATACTACAGATGACAAAGTATAACGGTTTCATTGTGCAGCTAAAGAATGTGCTGGGGCAAACAGCGCTAAACGGTGTGTAGTAGAGGCATGTGTTGAAATCCTTGGCCATGCCCACAACAGTGGGCTCTGCATAAACAGCAAGAACTGGACATCTATTGCAAAAACCCTGGTCAAATCATACAGGTATACACATGGCTGCAAAAAAACCCACAGAGATTCTCTCTTCTCAGGGAGCCACAGTGAGCAGACAACAGGTACAAGTTGCATGAGTGGAGGTTTCATCTTGATCTTGCTTCACTGCAAAAAAATCTTTTACAGTGAGAACAATCAGCCACTGGAAAATCATCCCTAGGGGATGTGGTGGAGTCCCCAACACTGGGGGCTTTCAAGGTGCCATTGGACAGGGTGCAAGTCAATTTCATCTTGGCTTCCTTTCCCATGAAAAGCTGGACCAGAAGATCTTTGGAGTTCCCTCCTCACCTGGACTGGTTGATCTATATGTGCAGAAAGTTTCTTATATAAGCACATGGGGTTGTGATGCCAGCCATGCTGGTTCTGCCATCTGTGATCTGGAAGGCAGTAGGTGCCTCCTTACCTCTGGAGTAATCTCAGGTAGAAATCTGATGCCACCTGCATTCACCTTCTCACTAGACAGTAACTTGGACAGAAGACAGCTTCTGCTTTGGTGAGGCACCAGCACTCTGGGGCTGGAACCCTAAACACACGATCAAAGTGAATGATGGCTCACAGAATGTCAGGACAGACTGGCCTGGTGGTGGCAAAAGAGGGTTTAGCAGGGGGCTGAGATGTGACAGCACACAAAGCAAGCTCCCAATGGGCTGGGCCAGGCCAGGCCAGGGCAGGATGGGCAGTAGTGGTGCTGACAGGCTGAAGAGTAATGCTCAGCACTGCATCAAGTGGAGATGACTGAGGGAAGTGTGGTCCTGAGGAGAGGCTGGGGGCCTGGTGGCATGAGCAGTCAGTGGGCAGCACAGTGGCACGTGTGTCCAAGAGGCTGAGGTGACACACAAGGAAACGAGATTATTTGAGGAGTTGAACAAGGAGAGCGAGTGGTGAGAACAGAGTGAGACCAGAGCTGGGCTGGAAACATGGGGATGGAGAGGGCAGGCTGATAAGAAAAACATTCCTTTAAATACAGTAAAGAAGACTCACGGAGGAAGAAAAGGCAAGAGCAAAGAAGGTATCATGTTACATTTCAAAATATATTCAGCTCGGGCGCTCAGCCACAATGCTCCCATTAGTGTACATGTATCTGTCTTAGGAGGAAAAGCCCAGAGATTTCTCCCACTTCTCCTTGGGCTCGATTTCCTTTTATAGTGCTGACCACTTTCTTGCAAGAGGTGTTTTTGCGTCTGGTGAACCGCATATCCCTCTCCTCCCAGAGCGTGACGGCTCACTTTGGGTCTACGTGCTTCAAAACAGTAGCTCCCGGGGAAGCACCTTCGCTTCTCCTCGAAGAGCTTTTCCACGGTTCGTGTTATTTGCAGGGCACTTGCAAATGGGATGGCTTGGAGCTACCGCGGTGAAATACCAAAGGCTCCAGCGCACAGAAGTTCGCAGCGGCAGTGTAGAAGTGCTGCTGGCAGCGTGAGGATCCGGGGAAAGCTTTGCACTCCAGAGGAGCTCCGAACGGCTCACCGCGCTGCTGGCGCACACCGGGCACAAGGGGAGCGAGGGCTCCTTTCCTTCGCAGTTTTGGGGGGGTAAAAATGTGAGAACAGGGGTTAAAGGAGAAGTTCACGCACAAACTCCTGGGGTTTGCAGATGTTCCCGGGCTGGCTTTAAAGGAAAAAACAGCCGTCCCAACAAAAGCACGCGCCGGTGCTACCTGCGGGCGAG
>NW_008667313.1:1107-16724 GCF_000695815.1 Acanthisitta chloris | reverse complement strand
TGCGAGTGCCGCTGTGCTCCCGGCAGAGCGTTTGTTCCCGTCTCTCCTCCCCACCAAGGCTGCGCCGCGCGCAGGACCTTTCCCGTCGGGATCCCTTCACGGTGACGGGTGAGTAACCTTTCAAATTAACCCAAACGCTCCGTTAAAGATAAATGAGCTTTCGGAACAAGGTCCCCTCTGTGTACTGGGCTGTGCCGGAGGAAGGGATGGCCTCACTGCACCATGCCGCGGTGGAGATGCCAGCACAAGCTCAGCTGGGGCTGGGCAGTCCTGAGGGCACCGTGGTGAGGGCAGAGGGGCGGAGGCACTTGATGACAGCAGTTCTGTTAGTAATGTTAAGGTCTGTTCGTGCCAGCAGCGTGTCTCTGGGTAAAGGGCAGGAGGCAGGAGGGATGCTGCCAGGCTCGGGGCAGGGATGCCCACGGCCTGGGGCTGCTCAGGTGCAGACAGGGCTGGGCTGGCTTTGGGAGGAGCAATGTGTGGTGCTGGCACTGAGGAGAGCGAGTGACCCAGGCACAGAGCGCAGTGAGCAGCTGCCTGCTGCTGCCACAGCCCAACAGGTTGTTTTGAATTGGTTTGGATTAGGAAATGTTTGCTCAGTGCCAGCAGGAGCCTCTGGGGAGCCGAGTCACTCCGCAGGGAGAGGATTCCTCTGCAGGACTTCCCACTTGTTGGAACAACACCAACTGTATCTCTAGCCAAAGGCTTTTCTCCATGTAAGTCATGGAGTTTGATGATTTTGGAGTACCCACAATCTGATTCATGTTGAATTCAATTTTTGCCACTCCTCCAAGCCTCTAATCCTCAGCCCTGCACTGCTGGCTCCCCTGGGTGTGAGTACCCCAGGTGTCACCTCAGTAATACCTCCCCTAAGGCTGGCTCTGAATCCTGCTCCGTGGTGATGCTGGATCTTGTGGTTATGAGTTCATTTTGCTCTTTTCCATCAATATGAAAATGCCGTGTGAGTCCGGAGAGTTAATCACTATTGTAGGGGAATAAAGAGAGGAGATTTCCTCTAATCCCCTTTAAATGGCCTCAAATGAGGGCTCGACAAAGATGACTAATGACAGACATGATTAAACTAATTGAGCAGGTGAAGCTTCGATGGGAGCCCCAAAGTGCAGGTACAGCCTTAGGGCCCAGCAGGAGCTCAACCACAGCCCTCCCTGCCCTCCCGTTTAGGCTGAACAAATTTGTTAGTTTTGTTTTGTTTTGACCAGAGGATTCCCTTTCTCTACTGAAAATATTTTTGTCTCTTTCTGCAAACCTTTTCCTTGCTGCTGCCAAATACAATCTCCCTAATGGGATACTAAATCCAGAGACAGTTAATAGCCAGCTGCATCCTCACCCGATCCCTCCCATCGAAGGGTTCCCGCGGAACACACATTAGTCTCTCACGAGCTGATAACAGTAATGAAATAGAAAGTGAATGGAATGTGTCTGGGGACCTCTGGGAATGTGTCTGGGGACCTCTTTAAAGATGCACTCAGCTCTGGGGACCTGTGGTGGTAGCAGGTGCACAGATATGCACTGCTCCCTGCCCATCTGGGCTCTGCTCAGCTGTGCTCCCCTCCCGCTCCCAGAGGAGCCTCTGTTCACCCTTCTGGACCCACATGTGTGCACAGGGCAGGATGGGATTGCCTTGGCAGGGATGGGCTGTGTGCAGCAGGATGGGGGAATTACATGAATAGGGGACACCTGTGGCAGCAATGAGGACTTTGGGTGGCACCTGCAGCATCAGTGGTATTCAGAAGAACAAATGCCTTTGATGTAGGGAATGGGATAGATGTGGTGAGTGTTGCTCTCTCCCTCCCTGTGAGCTGGTCACTCTTCCCTTTGCTTTAAGGATTGCCAGCACTGGTGACCTCCCTGTCACCAATTCTCTGAATTCCTGCAGGAAGCTGCAGCTTGTCCTCATTGCCGCTCCTGGATGAGGACACCAAACTCTCAACCTGTCTCACACACCATGAGCAGCACTATGTCCCCTTCCAGGCCCACAACATACCAAAACCTGGCAGAGAAAAGGGTAAAACTGGGGGATGCCATCCCCTTCCCACAGCATTGTGAGTGATTAAGAGGACGCCAGTGCTGTCCATCCTGCTTTTGTTTAATTATCATTTTTGTGTTGCTCATGCCTCCAGAGACCCGACCGGGTACGGATGGTTTGATGGATTATGTATGAAATACAGGTCAACATGTCCAAGTGTTACTGCCTCATAATTTGCTGCGCCACAGAGGCCAATAGAGATGCCTTGTGTTATTAATTATACCGATATATTTTTCTGAGCAATGTGATTAATTAGGCTGTGTATGGCACGGCTCTGGGCTGGTGCTGTGGTGATATTTGTTCTGGGGTGGAGGTGGCTGGCTTGGGGAGAATATGGCAAAATCTGCACTCCATCCCACTCCTCTTCTAGAGTGTTCAGGGGGAAAATGCAATTCCCAGCACTGCAGTTTGCATACCACAAAGCCACAGGGCTATGGGGGGTGGAGTGTGGGGCTGCCTTGGGTTGGACAGCTGGTCTGGGGGGACAGGAGTTGCTGGAGGGACCCCAAGGTGCTGCCCAGCACTGTGTGGCCTTGTGTCTAGCACTGCGGGGATGGATGGCACTTAGAGCCGATGAGTCTCTGTGATTTCACTGGGCTGCTGACAAGTGTATAAATGAAGTTGTTGCTGGAACTCGTTTAATTTTCTTTTACAAACTCATGGAGCAGGATCTGTGCTGTGCTGAGGAAGGTCCTGTGTGGGGTACAGCACCTGCAGGGGTACAGCACCTGTCGGGGGCACAGGGGCTGTACTCAGATAGAGGTGATGTGATAACTGCCGTCAGTCTGCACAGCCAAGGACAGGGCACAGTGTTTGAAGCTTTGCTGTGGTGTGCCAATGTTCACAGAAAACTGTGGGTTTGATAGAAGCAGGGATGTCTCCAGCTTGCTGGGAGTGTTTGCTCAGTGTTGAGGCTTCAGCCTCCCTGGCAGCCCCAACCTGTGCCCCTCACCATGCCATAGCTGACACCAGGACCTGGGCAGTCTGTGGTCCCCCAGTTCAGCATCCCCAAGGCCTGGCAGATGCAGAGCTGAGCTCTGCCAGGCTTCTTGCAGGGAGATGATCCTGTGCCTTGTCCCTGCCTCTGTGTCTCAGCTCTGCTCCCACACCACAGTAGAGCTGAACCCTCTCTGTCTTTTGTCTCCATAAAGGTCAGAGAAGAGCCGTTGCCCTTTAAGTGCCAAGACAAGGTCTCCCACCCTCCGGTGCCAGAAGACTTGGAACAGTAAGGCTGCTGCTTGCTCTTCCCAAATGGTTGCTCCTTGGTCACATGTGCATTGGGTTTACTCTGGCCATTTCCTCCCTCCTCGTCATGGGTGTGGTTGCGAGCGTTTGTGTTTTCCACATCACTCAGGGCTGGTAGTCAGACAAACCACCACACTGGTGATTGCAACCGCCCTGTCCTCCCACTGATGCTCCCAGACCTTGAGCTGCAATTTTCCCATCACCATATCCCTGCAGCAGGAAGGACTTCCCTGACTCCTGGCTGGGGGATCCTGTGCAGAGTTGGGATGAATGTGTGTGTCCTGCCCCATGCCAGGGCATGGTGTGCAGGTCGGGGTGAACCTGATACCCTTGTCCCCCTCTCCAGCCCTGCCTGAAAGGCACTTCATAATGAAGTGAAGCCTTCCCAGAATGGTGCTGCCCCAGGGATTCACCCATAAGCCAGGAGGAGCCTCCTTTATTTGACATTTGGTTCCTGGGATTTACTCCCTCCCCCAGGACAAGCCCATCACAGATAAATGCCTGTTAGAAGGTCCAGTCACAGTCAAAATTCCATCAGAAAATGAACTGTTACTGAAGTGACTCATAGCTGCCTGGGATTTGTGTGCTCAGGGCAGCTGGAGCTGCCTGTGCCGGTGCACTGCCATGCACACACCATGACCGCTTCAATTTCACACCACTTTGAACTCACTCTCAGTGAGGTTGGGGAGATGAAAAATGTCTTTATTAAGGGAAGTCACAGGCCCCGATAGAGAGCTAAATGTGCTTTAATGTGAGCAGGGAGGGCAGCAAGGGGTGCAGAGAGGGAGCCACAGTGGTCCCTGGGTTCCCTTGGGAGCCTGGCAGGGCACAGAAACTCCCAGAAAAGGATTGCCCCTTTGTTTTCCTGCTGCTGTGACCAGCTGGGGATGGTTGGTAGCATTTACTTTGGGTCAGTGAGGTGGCATGTTGACCTTGCTGTCGCCTCACGTTTCCACAGGTGTGGGGGGAGATGATCCCTCTGCAGCTGACTGTAAAACAGGGATTTTGGGAAAGGCACAGGGTTCATGTGTGCCCACATCCAGGGCTCAGGTGTGCACCCCATCACTCCTGTGATGCTGCAGCTGTTCCTGTTCCTTTCTTGCATGGCTCTGTTCCTTGTCCATGAATTCATGTCAGTCCCAATGCAACACTTTTCCTGTTCCCCTGCACCAGTTCTGGTCCAGGTACTCTGCCATGAGGTCTCCTGGACCAAGGATCACCCTTTGCCACAGAGACAGCAGAGGCAGAGATCATCCCAGAGCACTCATTTTCTCTCACGATCTTTTGGGCACAAGCCCTGGTGATGGCCACAGGCTCACTGGGTTATTCTGCTCCATCCAGACCTCCTGACACTGTGATCCCTGGCGGAATCTTGCAGTGAGTGACCGTCTGTACCCAGTTACATGTACGCACACACCTGTGCAATGTGCTTTGACAATTTACTCTTGTTTGCATTTATTTGTACTCCTACAAGGAGAGTCTCAGTGCCAATCTCCCTGGGCACCCATGGTGGTTCCCACCTGGAGTGACTCGGGTGTGTGTGACAGGCATGGAGCAGTGGGGGTGTCTGGGCTTCCTGCTGCTCATGTTTCCCTAGCAGACCTGTGTGGGTATTCCCTTTCTAACAATCCTTCATTCTTGCTTCTGTATCTTTACTCCAGAAATCAGACACTAAACCTGGAGCGAAGTCAAGCCCAGATGCTCCTCAGGCTCATCCAGCCCCACAGTTTGCCCAAGGCTCTGTTATTATCCTGCATCCATGCTCTAACCCTGTAATTAGCTGCTTAGGCTGTGATTGCCCCATTGTCCGCTGGATGGGTTTAATCATTCTTTTCTCCTACAGTGGCAATTTTGTTCCAATTAATTATTTCAGTTTGAACGGCAATAGCTGGTTGAGTTTAGAGAGAAATTAAAAGGGTAGGGAAGGATAATGAGGAATGAGCTAACTAGGGAGAGGCTGCAGACAGGGCTGTGTGGGTCCCTGCTTCTCTTCCAGCCTCTTGCTTGCTCCCTAGAGAGCTTTGTGGGGCTGGGAAATGTTCTCCCTGCAAACAAGGATCCAGAGTGACACAGAGGCACTGCCTGGCTGCATCTCTGCCTGGGAGCTCTGTACTGGGTCTGATGGAAACAGGAGGGCACACTGACAGCCCAGCCTGGAGGGAAAGTAGCAGCACTTCCTCCACACGAGTGGATCCAGCTCTGGGATGGAGGAGAAGCAGCTGGCAGAGATGTGGCTGCTGGTGGGACCCCAGAGCTTTCCTAGCTCCACATCCCTCCCTGCCCATCAGGGACACCCTGGCTGTGCGTGCCCATGTCATCAGCCAAGCAGCACACTCACAGCAGTCTGCAGAGCAACATCTGGCCATGTTCCTTCCCACCCCAAAACATCTGGCCACTTGGCTGGCTAATAGACACAAGCTGCCAGCTGAGGGGCAGATGCAGCAGCATGTCCCAGGCTCCTGGTTTGCAGAGAGTGGAAAACAGGACCAGGAGGAGGGATGGTGTGTCCAGAGAGGCTCAGACTCCCTTGTCCTGCAGTGCCTCTGGCTCCCCCAGCCTTGTGTCCCAAAGCAACCCTAGGCAGGAGGTCAGGGAGACAGGGCTGGAGGCATCGATGATGGATGCTGTGCTCTGAGCTGGAGCCCTGATGGGAGGGAGCTTGGAGGAGCTCTCTCACCCTGCCAGGCTGACCCAAACACTGCTATAAAACATGTTACGCTACAGCCAACAGCAAACTGAGGTCACCACATCCCCCATTAACTTGGTGGAATCACCCAGTGTGGGTGATGCTCTCGCGGTGATCTGGGATGAGAGTGATTTGGATTTTTAAAAATTGAAAAAAAATAGATTTAGGGTTAGCCAAGGTTTTGAAGGCAGAGAAAAAGCCATTAATGCCTTTCAGGAGTTACAAAAATGCTGCCTGTGCAATTCATGTATAATTCAATGAATTCCAGAGTAGTTTGAATATTTAAATTATGTATGATCAAAGCAATAAAAAATCTGCATTTCCTCACTCGGAGCCCCCCAGACATAACACTCCCCAGCGTCTCCTCCCTAAAAGGCAACTCCTGCCTCTGTGCTCCCACAGCTATTGAGCCTTATTGCTCCGAAGAAATTGAGTGCCACTGGAAAAATACGGCGTTCCCTAATCCAGGCGGATCTATGGCTCAGGCAGCGCGTTGCCAGGGCGATGGGCAGTGCTGCCACTGCAGCAGGGCTGAGGAGGGGTGATGGGCACGGGGGAGAGACCCCACACTGCCCACAGCTCCCACCAGTACCCGGGGGAGCGAAGCCCCACGAAAGGATGGCAGCCCTCAGCCGAGGCCCCCGCGCCGGCACAGGAGGATGAAGGGTCTTGTCCCCCACCACTGCCTCTCTCAGGGTCTGCAGAATGGCATCTCCAGCCTCACCATGTGTTTCTCCATGGGGATTCTTGGTCCCACCCTCCAAGCCCCCGTGGATGTGTCTGTCTCCTCTCCCGGCTCAGGGACAGGAATGCAGCAGCTTCTCTCCTCTGTCTGCGGCCAGGAAAAATACCAACAAACTGCTCCCTCTGCCCCTCCCTCCCATCCCCTCTCCAGATGCTGTAAATTTTCATTAGTATTCTGTAATTTAATGATCTATTCCCCAGGGAAAATTAGTCTTCAATTTACAAAAACTTCCCTGTTAATTTAAGCATGATAGTAGGCAGCTCCGCACGTGCCGGAGCCGTGTCCTGCTCCTTCCTCTGAAGTGGGACAAGTGTGAGGGGGAATTCCAATAAACACTGAAGACCTCTGCAAATCTCCCGACTAAGAGGTTTCTGGGGGCAAGAAAAGCAATTTCCTCCTGAAACAAGAGGTTATTTTGAACCTGGCAAACACCGACTCAGCTGGAGGTTGATGCTGGAAGACTGGGAGAGGTGGAATGCGCTGGGTGAGCCGTCGGTGCTCACCTAGGAGGCAGTGCCACCGAACCCTCTGTGCCTTCAGCCATCAGTCAGTGCCAGGTCCTGTGGCATCCTTGGCAGAGCCCTCCATGGCCAGAATGTGGTCCCTGGGTTAAGGAGGACCACACTGGCTCCATCTGGGTCTGCTGGAGCTCCCTCAATGCTCTCTGTCTGCTCACCCGGCCAGCACTGCCCAGACAGGGTCCGAGGGCATCACTGCCCTGACTTGTGCCAAGGGACCCATGTAAAAGCAGAGCGTCAGGCAGGAGCCATCTCCTGTGCAGATATTGAGATGGATGATGGTGGCTCTGCTCATTAGAGGCTGTGGCAAAGGGTAGGTGCTGGGAGTCTCTGTGCTGGGAAGTGCTGCAAGGGGAGCTCATTAACTTGAAGAATTGGGTCCAGTGGGCTCATTTGTCTGAGATCAGTTCTCTGTTTCTTCTAGTAAAGTGGAAAATGAGGGAGGGGGATCTGAGCCTCTCCTCAGTGACCAGCTCTGTGATTTACCCCTTTCCCATTCATGTTCTCGCCTTCAAATTGCCTTTAATACTGTTTATTTCCCATTTGCCTTAAGGCTACCCATGTGGAACGTATGTAACCCTTCGCTCCCATGACACTGCAGCTGTGGGACAGACACTATGGCATGTTTGTTCAGCCTGGCACTGCAGGGATGCCTTTGAGGGGCCCATGATGATCTCCTGGTCAGGCCCTGGTGGTCCCTTGCACCTACTGCTCAGCACTGCCATATGGGCTTGTTCTTTGGTCCCTGGTCTTCTGCAGCAGGAGATTTGTGTCCCCTCATTGCCCCCCTCATTCCCTGGGGCTGTGGTGGGTGGCTTGGGCAGAGCTTGCTCTGAAATCTGTGAGGGCTGATCCCAGGTCTGACACAGCTACCCATGCAGGGAGGTGCCAGATGCTGTCACATGGAGAGGCTGTAATGTCAGCTGAACCTTTACTTAATGATTTCCCTTGGTTTTCTGATTAGATTTTGGGCAGAGATGGCAGAAGGACACCTGGTGCACGGGATGCAGTGCTCCTGCTCCCATGGGTGCTGCAGACAGGCCCTTGGCACACGTCCCCCACCCTGCTGGCAGCCCTGTGTGCCACAGACCCACCAATCCACACCCAGTGCTGACAGCAATCACGCTAATTACCTCACACTATTAATGAAGGCAGAGTTGTCAAACAACAGCAAATATTGGAGGGGAAGCCCAGAGTCATCCCCTGCCAATGCACTCCCCTGGCCCCAGCCCGCGGCAAGGAACGTGGCTGAGCTCCCTCCGTGGATGTGGGAGGAGGATGTGGGAGGAGAGCAAGCTTTGAGCCAAGCTTCCCCGGAGCTGATGGAGGTGAGGGCTTGGCTGCAGGGGCTGCTGTGCCCTTGCCAGCACTTCTGCACCCAGCAGAGTTCAGCATCCCTCTAACCCACCCCACGCTACTGCTGCTCCCTTCCCAGCCAGCTCTGCCCCAGACGGGGCGAAATTAGAAGGGAAATCTATTT
Source organism: Acanthisitta chloris (assembly GCF_000695815.1). Taxonomy (NCBI): domain Eukaryota; kingdom Metazoa; phylum Chordata; class Aves; order Passeriformes; family Acanthisittidae; genus Acanthisitta; species Acanthisitta chloris. Next base: position 8,003 of record NW_008667313.1, on the reverse strand, counting down.
CCTGTTTTTAAAAAAACAACCAGGAGAGCAGAGTCAGTGTTAAATATAGATATATGATATGTAAATGAATCTGACAACTGAGTGAATAAAAAATGAAGGTTTTGGGAGGGGATGGCGCATGCAAATAGCGTTAACGCAGAAAGAGGCAGCGCTTGGAACAGGGAAAGGAGGTTTGGAAACACAATTATTTCTTTCAAGAAAAGGGCTACACATGAAATAAAAGCCAACAGAGCTGGAGCGTGTTTGCCTCAAAGCCTTTTCTCTCTGGCCTGTCCCTTTATCCTCCTGGCTTTTTTTTTCCCGTGCGAAGCAAGGAGAGAAATCGAAGGCTACTGAATTTTTTAGCTTTAATTAAAATAAGATAAATTAAGTTTTGATTGCTACAGGAGAACAAGTGAGACTGAGGACGGCCGATTCCAGGGTGCTGCTGAGAGGGCGGGAGGTAGTGTTTGCTAATTGATTTGGTGGGGACAGGGCTCAGTAGCTATCAGAGCCAGCGCAGCCACAGCCACCCCCTGTAATCAGTGGGGACCTCCAGCACTTTGCAGAGGAAGCATGGATTTAATTTACATGGAAAAACACCTGCCTGAAGATGTTAACCTGCCAGGAGGAGTTCAGTACAGCTCAACTGTGCAGACACTCTGATGGCTTTTGTTCCTGCTCCTCCCCGTGCTGCAGAGCCCATGGGGCAGGATCAGACAGAACGTGGGGCTGAGCATTAGCAGTTCAGTGTTGAAAATAGAAAACTCACTGGTGGCTTTTATCAGTGCTAAAGCCAACAACGAATTCTGTCAGGCAACCTGAGAGCACAGGAAATGTCTCCATCACCTTCCTCACAGCTGTGTTTCTGCCTCTCTGACCTCCTCAGGACTTACGGGGCGGGTTATGGGTTCCCTTTCCCTAATTCAGAACGTGATGTCTTGGGATGAGTTGTTAAAGCTATAGATCAAAATGTCATTTATTAGAAAAGTGCCTCCCCGGGGATTTTCATCCTTCGTTCATTATTTGTCGTGTGCTGACAGTGAGCTCTGCTCTGTCTAATCTGTCTCTCTGGCTGTTTACACAACCCTCACCGCAACGGCAGCCGAGTGCCTCCCATGGCTTAAAAAATGATGGTTTTCTTCCCGCTCCCACCCCTGCTCTGGGAAGCCACGAGGGCTTTGGATTTATGGAATGTGTACAGGGTTGATTTTCCCATTCCCTTCCAAGATACAGTGGTGCAGGGTCCTCCCCAAGGGTCTGGCCCCAGGGGCTCACTGGGGTGATGTGTGGGGCTCACCCCACTGCCTGGGATGGTGCTGTCTCAGGTGCTTTGGTGGTGGCTGCTGTCATGGAGCAGTGGCCTCGGGGTGGCCTTGGTGTCCCTCACATCACGTCAGGCTACACTGGCATTAGCCCTTACTTGATGTGGGCCATGGGCCCACAGAAAGTGAGGGCAGGGAGTCTTCCAGCCCACAGTGGGGAACTCCATACCTTGCCTGCCCAGCTGGTGCCTCAGCCTGCATCCCAGCAGGACACAGGAGCCATCCACACGGACTCACCAGCCATTTGGACAGGATACAGGAGCAGTTCCTGCTTTCTGAATGATAAATCAACCTGCACCACTATCAGGCACACGGAATCGTGTTCATCACTGCCAGCCATTCGTGCCATAATTCTGCACAGCGACTGTTACATCCTTCTGCAGATGATCCAAGAGCTCTTGGATGTGTGGAATGGGTCACTCAGTCTGTGTCATCACCCAGGCCAGCCCAGGGGTTTGTGCCTCCTGCAGGAACTCAGCAAAGCCAATCCCACAGACAGCTTTTGCATTGATGAAATGAGGGGGAAAGAGAATTCCTCCATGGATCCCATCTGCATTTTCACTGTCTGTTTGATGGGTGCCATTCATGCCCCTTCTCATGCCATGTCCCAGACACAGAACAGGAATCTGGTCCAGCCTCTGGTCCAGCCTCTCGCTGGGGCTGAGTGGTGTGATGGAGGGACCAGTGCCCCTGTCTCTCAGCTCGTGGTTCCCGTGGCTCCCAGTCCATCCCCGCCCCCCCTGTTTCCCCGTGGCGCCGCGCCCCCCCTGCCGCAGAGCATCCTTGGCTCGCCACTTCCAGCGCTGCATTTGTATTCCCAGCCTTTGTCTCCCGCCCGGCGCTGGCAGCCAGCCAGGCCAGGCATCCATTTCAAAGCAGCCTTTGTTTTATCGGTGCAATAGCTGCTCAGAAATCCACGGGATTCAATCAGGGCAAGAACACTGTGTTTCCTCGCTCTCCCTCTTCCCCCAGCCAAGGTGCCGTCGCTCAGCAGAGCTGGTGTGACCACGCTGGGACCAGCTCTGTAGCACCACATCACCCAGCCGAGGGCAGTGAGGTGGGGCTGTGCCAGTGGCCAGAATAACAGTTCCCATGACTGGGACCGCTGGGAGAATCAGGAGTGCTGGAGTTCGGGATCACACAGACCACACTGGGTGTCAGCCGTGGTCCAGGCATGACAGCAGCTGGAAGTGCCTCCCTGGCAGCACCCACCACCTGGAGACAGTTCCAGGAGGGAACAAGTGTCAGGGCTCCTGCTGTGGGCTGTGGTGCTGCTCAATAAAGTGTGTCCTGGCCCCATTTTATTCTCTGTAATTAGGAAATGCAGCAGATGAACTGCTCTCTGAAGCCTAAACCAGAGCATATTGCTGGCACAAAAAGAACCAGTCTGCAGCAGAGTGGGAATTGTTTGTGCTGTTGTCAGTGAGAAGTGTAAGGGAAACAGGTAAAATCTGTGCATCTGGTGCTGTGCTGAGAAAGGGCAGGTGGGAGTAAGCCCATCGATGAGCATTGACTAGGAAGGGGCTCACACCTGTTAGATGTGATGGGGGACAGAGCAGGCACACAAAACCAGCAGTGGTTGGGCACACAGGGTGTGTGGCCTCAAGGTGGGCAGGGTCTGCAGTCCCAGGGCACACAGCCTCCTGTATCAGCCATCAAGTACCAACCACTCTGGTGCTTCAGTCATTCCTGTTCCTCTCCCATGACTCTGGTGGTTTCTCTGGAGAACTGGCTCACATCTCTCTCACCAAGTCACCAACTGGGATTAATCCTGGAGGAAGTGTGTGCTGGTGTAGCTGATGGGCTGAAGGCAGAGGAAGCTGTTTCCTCCGTGAACAACAGTGTTTGCACAAGGCCAGGGCAAATTATTGGGACTGGAGGGCAGAAGCAGGAGGAGAAGCACTTTTCCCTGCACAAGTCATCCACATCTTTTTGCTGGTGGCAAAGGACAGTGGTTTGTGGCTCCGTGGGCTCTCCAAAGAGTGCCACACTACTCTTGAGAATTAACTTTTAATTTAGCGAAGACCTAGGAACAAGCCAGAAAGATCCCTGGCTGTGGCAGAGAGGCTGGCAGGCTCTACCTGGGCAATCCTGGCTGAGCCACCCATAGGGTGGGTAATGCCCAGGGGACGCGGTGGCTTGACCATGGTGGCAGCATCTCAAGGGGAACCTTTGGAGCTGGAAGACACTCCCCCACCAGTCTCCACAAGGGATTAGGACTGGGCTATATTCACTAACGCCCAGGCAGTGCAGAGCGCGGGAGCTGGGGAGGGCCGCAGTGAGCCCAGCAGTGTGATTCCCTTTGGAAGTGCAATGCAGCTCTGGCAAACACATAAAGATTGGGAGTGCCTCTTGCACTGCACCACTCCCGAGGCTGGTGTAATTGGCTGGATGCAGAGCGAAATCCAGGCTCAGCGATTCCATTTTGCAGTTGGCAACGTTCCCAAACACAGATCAGGGAACGCGAACTGGACTGGCTTTAAAACACAGGGAAATCCTTTATCTTTGATAATTTTTTTGCTGATTTAAAGGGTAGGATTAAATCCTCATTTAATAACCCCGAGTGCCTGCTCTGCCCTGCTCTGATTGCTCTGTGTAACAGGGATAGTGCTGCCAAGGCTCTGGAGCCTGGAGGCAAGGCAGGGAATGTTCTCCCCAGCACAGAGCCCATGGCTGTTTGCTGCTGCAGCCCACGAAACAGAGCCAACTGTTTCACCCTCAGCCCCAGCACAGGGTGGTGGTTGCTGCATTTCAGGGCTTTTTCCAGCTGCTTTCAGGGCTGTTTGGAAGGCAAACCCAACACTTTCTGTTACCAACTTCCAGCTTTGTTATTTGTGGGTTTTCCTCCTAATTAAGGATCCTCAGAGCAGCGAATGCCCCTCACTAACCCACACAGCCTGGCTGGCTGCACCGAGTGGCTCTAGGGCAGGGACTGTTTTTATCAGGTGCTGTCTGTTCAGTACCTTTATATCACCACCTCTTACTGTCACCTGGGCTATTTTTAAATCCTGTAAATAAAGCCTCGGCAAGGCAAAGGGAAGGAGCCTCCTCGCAGAGGAACACAGAGAGCTGCTGTGTTGACGAGGAGACTGTTTTCCCTTGTCTGTCAGATCAGCTCATTTAGATTATTTAAGTCAAGAGCAATTGTGAAAACAGTCTGTTTTGCTTGTGACTGAGCCCTCGCTCCATGTAATGATGCTGAATGGAACAAGCAGCAGAGTTATTGATGGCAAACCCTCTGTGTCCCCAAGCCTCTCACGCTGTAGCCACCACCTCTGGGTTCCCCAGACATGAAGCAGAAAGTATTCTCTAACATGTCTGATTCTTGACTCCATGGAAGCCTTGACAGCAAACTGCAGCTGAAGGGGAAGGGCAGAGGGGATGGGAGCGCTGAGATGGCGCCAGCTCCTCTGCAACTGCTTTCAGCCAGCACGTTTCTCTGCCTCCTGCAGTTCAGTCTCTCACTCTGATGGTATGAAAATCCTAATTACAAAGTGAATGCGGATGTGAGGACAGGAGGACCAGGCTGGCAGGGTGCAGGTGGAGGCTGCTGTTGCTGGAAAAGGATGTTTGGGGATCACTGCCCAGAAAGGCATGTTTGCTGAGTGGTGAAAGTGTAACCACACAGATCCATCCCTGGCAGCTGCCTGAGCATGGATGGGTTGTTTGCCCTTGAAGAGTTGCTTCCATTATTTCTAATGCCATGTATGACCACAGTGCTGTGGAGCCATCCCAACACACCACAGGGAAGGACAGCAGTGCCAGGGTCAGGAGGAAGCATCGCTGGTGGCATGAACCTGTTCCTCCCTGCACACACTCCCCAGTGTGCTCCATCCCACTAGGGAACATGGTGATTCCTAGGGACCACGAGGTCCTCCCATGAGGAATAGAAGTCCTGACATTTCACAGATGGAGGTTAAGAATTTATCTGCCCTTTGGCTGAAAGCAGTTCCCAACCCAGATAGTTATGTACATCTTTTAAAGCACAGAGGTGTTGCTTAGCTGTCCCTTTGCTGGCAGAGTCAGAAACTGGGGCCTTAGCAAAGACATTCAGAGGTCCAAGCTTCAGTGAACACCAGAGGATGAAGAATGAACTAAAGGATGAAGAGGAACTAAAGCAGGAGAGAAGGTGACACAGACCTTGGCTCCCAAATAACCTTTTGCTCAGCATGTATTGAGGCTAAACATTGGACATATTCTGGAGGTGACCTAATGGGATTGTCTTGCTCTTAGGAGCAGTGTGGAGATCAGAAGGGACAACAGGAGCTCAGAGGACATGGCTAGAGCAGGGGCCTCAGGACAGTCTTTGGGCAGACACCTTCACAGCCTCCCTTGTTTCTGCGGGGAAGAGGGACAGGCCGGCACAGTTCAGGTGTGTGTACCACACCACACTGCTGTGCATGTCCCACGGCAGCTTGTGCCAGGTGACAAGTCAACTGGTGAAATCCAAATGCCGAGCAGAAGGCCACTGATACACAGTTCTGCAGCTCTGGCAGAGTTTAAAACCAGGAGAGGCTCCCAAGTGCTGCTTCCAGACAGCAGCCATGACCTACTACCACTGTTTTAACTGACAAGGTGAAGCTCAATCTTCTGGTTCTTCTAGAAGAAAACATTATTCCTATCGAGGGTTCCTTAATTTCCCTTGTGTATCCAGGAATTCACCAGCCAGTTTCATATGTGTCAGAACTCAGCTGAGCAAAGTGTTACCTGTGAGGGTGAAAGAGCTAAGATTGTGACGCTGATGCAAGGAGCAGATGATGGGGTAAGTAATTGAGGGTTGGCTCCTGCAGTGGATTTGCTGACAGAGTACAACCAGCTGCAGCATTGACAGTGCAGAATGGAAGCCAACGCTGCAGTGGTCTAGTTGCTAGGAGCACGTGCACAGATAAAATTAGAGAGCAATCTAAAATAATAAAGAAAGCTGCAGACCTTGACTATGAATTTTATTGACAGTGGCATAATACAGTTAACAAACTGACATAACAGGAGTACATAATGCATTCATCAACCTTCCCAACTGAGGACAGACTTAACAGCAGCCCTCCTACACCACGTGTAGTGCCTCCAAAGGCAGATAAAACAGGGCTGCTGTGAATGGCACAGTGAGAGGGAGCTGAGTCAGACTTCAGGAAATAATGGCTTTCACTTACACACAATTACGTGACAGTCCAAACTTTTTCATATGAAGCAAAATAAACATAGACCAAATTAACTTATGAGTTACTAAAAGACACTGAGAAACTGATTTCCAACTGTCAGTGCCCTTTAAGTCCCATCACTTTTTGCCTGTGCACGTTCAGCTCACAGCACTGCACTCAGCCTTACTGAGCCTCTGATGACAAAAATACCTCCCTGGCTATGCTGCTTTGTCATAAACCTCCTCTGTAATAATGCTGGGTCTTCTTCAGCTGAAAAATGCTGTCCTCCCATCATGCTGGCAGAAAGGCAGTGGAAACTGCAGCAGATTCCCAGGGACAATTGCTCATGTGCTCAGGACATCGTTTTGTTTCACAGAGCATTCGTTTTTTCACATTGATAAGAATGGTAAAGGCCAACTGAAGCTGGGCTGGTAAATGCTGGCGATCACGTGCA
>NW_008667313.1:0-1090 GCF_000695815.1 Acanthisitta chloris | reverse complement strand
TCCCTACACCAACCAAACCTTGGACAGGGAATGCCCATCAGATGCATAAGTGTTTACTGGGAATTCTTGCCTGCTCTCAACTTTGCGTGTTCCTGACATTGGTACCCTCAGTTCTCATCCATTATCCCCCTCAGTCCTTCGGTTTGACTTTTCTCCTTTCTGGGATGTTGTTAACTGAAGCCAAGCCCAGTAACAGAGTAACACTCGTGTATTCCCCACCCTTCACTTTCTGTATGACTTTAGAGTATCTCTGTGCATTTTGGGTTAAGCTACCTGTTCACATACATTGATCTCTCACCGGGTTTGCCAGGGCTGGGGACTTTTCTGTTCCCTCCCCCAAGCTAAGAGTCAGTGGAAGACAAAGGTCTGTGGTGGTTATTTACACTTTGACACCTTTTATCTGTCAGTCATTGACACCCCAAGCTCGGCCCAGAGCCCTGGGCCTGGGCAAGGGAATAGACGGGCCTGGGCAAGGGAATAGACTGCCCAGGGAAGTAGTGGAGTCACCATCCCTGGAAGCTTTTAAGAGGCATCTGGATCTAACACTGGAATATATAGCTTAAGGTTTAGGTGTTACAGCAGTGACAGGTTAATGGTTGGACTTGATGATCTTAAACATCTCTTCCAGCCTTGATAAGTCTATGAATTGCTAGGAACTGCACGATAGGACAAGGAGCAATGGGTACAAACTGACAGAGGGGAAACTTAAGATTAGACATCAGGAAGAAGTTTTTCCTGTGAGGTGGTGAGACACTGTCCCAGGTTGCCCAGGGAGGCTGTGGCTGCCCCAACCCTGGCAGTGTTCACAGCCAGGTTGATCTGTTCTGGTGGGAGGTGTCCCTGCCCAGGGCAGGGGTTGGGGCTGGATGACCTCTCAGGTCCATTCCAATCCCTTAGCATTCGATGATTCTTTGAAAACACTCGTGGAAATGCGTGTTATATCCATCCATGCCTTGTCCTGCATCGCTTGGGGCACAGCCGTGCTGTGTTTGCCGGGACAGCGCCTGGAACTCTGCGCGGGTGTGAGACAGCTGAGCGCCAGGTCCAGCGGGATGCGCTGGGCTGGAGCAGACCGCGGCGCTCCTCGGGA
>NW_008667312.1:0-338 GCF_000695815.1 Acanthisitta chloris | reverse complement strand
CCCCCCTGGTCCCCCCACAGCCTCCAGCACCCCAGGATGGTGCCATACCTGGTGCCACCCCACCTGTGCCCACTTTGGTGCCACCTGACCCACCTTGAGATCCCTGTGGACGATGTTCTTCTGGTGACAGTAGTGCACGGCCGACACGATCTGGGCACACAGGTGGCACTGGCACCAGGAGCACCTGGAGGTGCCCAGTGCCACCCTCGGGGGTCCTCACCCTCTGTCCCCTACCTGTGCCAGGGTTGGTGCCCCCAAACCCCCCGGAGATGTCGTCAATGCCACCCCAGGTGTCCCCAACCCCCTCAGGTGCCACCCAAAGTGTCCCAAGTGCCACC
>NW_008667311.1:0-449 GCF_000695815.1 Acanthisitta chloris | reverse complement strand
CTCCCCAGGTAAACTGAGGCACAGGAGGATTCCCTAGGGAATCCCAAATTCCCACTGGGATTTTGGCCCTCCCCAGGTAAACTGAGGCCTGGGATGATTTCCTAAGGAATCCCAAATTCCCACTGGGATTTTGGCCCTGCCCTCCCCAGGTCCAGGGATTCCCAGCACAGATCCCTAGGGATCATCCTTGCCCTTTCCCGTGCCGTTCCCTGTCCCGAACTGTTTCCGATCCAGGATGTCCTTGTACTGCAGCTCAGGTGTGGCCATGCGGGCGCAGGTTTCCCTCTCCCCGGGCTCCAGCCCATCCCTAAGGGCAAATCCCAGGATTCCTCCCCCCCCGGGGGGCTGGAAGGGTCGGAGCCTCCCGTCGGGAATGGCTCGGGCGGGGAGGGGTCCCGCCCCGCGCAGACACCTGTGCGCCAGGTGCGCCCGGCGACGCCTCAGCTCCG
>NW_008667310.1:14829-19435 GCF_000695815.1 Acanthisitta chloris | reverse complement strand
CAAGGCCACCACTAAACCATGTCCTCACGTGCTACATCTACAGAGCTCTTGAATCCCCTCAGGAATGTGACTCCACCACTACCCTGAGCAGCCTGTTGCAGTGCCTGGCAGTCCATATACATAAAAATATATCTATAAAATATACATATGGCATTTAAGTCACTGCAGGTGGGTGGAGAGTGTGCTGTCGTGTGCAGAAGACACTTGAAAGAGTCAAAAGGCTAAAGCCTGGTTTAAAATTCCAGCATTAAGACAGAAGTGGTAAGTACAGTCAATGCTGTCAAGAGCACAGATAATACATAATGATGTACTTGTGCAGAGGCTTTGGCTGTGTCAGACCCTGAGGAAATCCACTCTGTTACAGCCCTTCTGGAGACTTCTGTGCCAGTGCACATAAACTCACTTTTATCTCTAATGCTGATGGTTGATACTTAGCACTCTTAGGGCACCACAAATATCAAAGGTGCAGCAAAGATTTTACATATTTTCTACAGAGCCAATCCAACCCAAACTCTGTGTTCTGTCACAGTGCTAGGGCCCAGCTGACAGCAGTAGTGTGGGTATTCCAATCAAGGATAGTGTTTAGCTCCTTATTTCTGGGTTATCAGAAAATAATCTATTCTGCCCTGCAATCTACTGACAGACAATCTGGGACAACAAGGCACAAAACATCATTCTGGTATTTTGAGAAATGGGGACAAAAGAATTAGAACATTCTTGTTATCTGCCTTAAAAATTTCTTCATGACAGCAAGAATTTTACAGTAGGGAAAAATTCCTAACCTTTTCAATTGCAATATATTTTTTTTTTTAGAGCAAAAAGGCACTTTATAGACATCTTTAACAGTAGGTGCAGCTATTAAAAAAACTAAATTAAAAAAAGGTATTCTGAGCCTTCTAGCAATCAAACCATATGATTGCATTTCCCTCATTAGTGTAATTTACTGCAAAGACAATGCTGATGAAATTTAGATAAGATTTTAAATTGTATGTGATGCTCTCAGGAGTTTAGTGTCTGTTTTACTGGTAACATATCTGAGTTTTCTAACACAAATTTAGCTATTGAACTCAAAATCACTGTTGCTGGATCTAACACACATGTAAAGTCAATAAATAAATACAATTCAGCTTGACTGAATAAGTGACTTGTTGTCCCATGCATCAAATCTTGATTGATAGAAGCAAACAGAAATCTTTGGGAATTTTTACTCTGCTGCTCTTGCATTTGATCCACTGTTCTGTTATTAATTTTTACCAAATGTAAAACCTTATAAGCAGCATATTCCAAGCAGACCTAAGTTGTATTTTAAGTGCCATTTAAAAAGTAAAGCCTTGTTTCAAAATAGCCAGAAAACTGGAACATGCTGTGTTGAGGAAGGAAAACTTTGAGATGAGATTATGACTGAGATGAGACTTTATACCTGAAGTTAAGTAACCTCAGGGATGGAGGAGGATAGAGGTGTCCCATTCTCATCAGGATTCTCACACTGACTCTAAAACCCACAGCTGGTATGACCCAGACTCTCCCAGACTATTAAAGGACCTGCTAACTGCACAGAATGCACACTATAGCAAAGAAAATGTCAATTATACTGCATTTACCTTTCTTCCCATCAACAATTGCACCTTTTCCCCCTGAGGCTGTGTGTAAAGACCTCCATATTAAAACTCAACTCATCTGCCCTTTGCTATGGGATTAAGAAAAAAATGACCTACTTTACTGCTTGTTATTTGAGACCCAGATTGACCATCCCATAAATTCTCTCAATTAAAGCCTGTATCTGACAATTAGGATAAAATAGGTGTTCAAGATGTGACCAACATGATTTATAAAGGAATATTTATACCTAGGGAAAACAGAAGTCTAGATTATATTGACTAAAGCCATGGAATATTTGTACATGTCTGAACATTGTCATATTTTCCTTGGGCAAGTACAGCAGATAAACATCTGATGGGATACAGAAATATCATCTGATGAGATACATCACTGGGTTTTCAGAGTGGTTTTCAGTTTGCTATCTAGAGCATTACTCAATATCACCTGCAAGTTATCATTGAAATCTGCAAGGAACTTGATTAGCTTGTACAGAGCAGTGTATGGTTGATTTAGCTCCCTGGTGATGCAGAGTTATTTGCTTGGCCACCAGTTCAAGCAGGAAAAGAGTATGAGAGTTGAATAGTGAGAACTCAATGATTGCAGCATGATGTTGGATACCCTGAGTATGTCACAGTGGGCTCATCATAGTTTCTTCATAGTGCACCAATGTCTAGGATTTTACAAATCAAGACAGACTCTCTAACTGTGTGTGTGTGCTCAGCATTTTCTTGTTCTCTGCTCCACAGGTGTGCATAATGTTTTGCAGTAAATTCACAGCAACAACGAGCTTAAAACAGCACAGAAAAGCAAAGATGGAAGTGGTGAGAAGGAACTCACCACTTGTGCCCCTTGGAAGATTATGTGCCCACAGGGGTGAATGCCATGCACCATCCAGATGGATTTGTTGCATCTTCTTGACTCCTCTTATGAGTAAAGTTGGCTCCAGATTTCTCTTCTTCACTACTTCCCTTACAGATTTCAGCTGGAGATTTCAAGGGTCATTCAGGTAGTTAAAATCTTTAATATCAGCCTCAAAAGCAACAGTGAATTATTATCATAATTTTTAATGGCTAAATTAGTTTGATCTTCTATACTCCTGTAATAAGTCAAAGCACATTTTCAAGCTGTTCACAACTATCTGCAATGGGTAACAAGCAAGAAAAGCAATTAATAAAAGAATGAAAAAAGCACAAGCAAACAAGCAAACAAAAAGAGAACATTTCTAGTCTGAAACTCAGAAAATTAAAGTAGGTACATACTTATAGCATACTTAAGTGATCAGGAAAAGTCACATACTTTCAAAGAATGGCCTTTCCTGAGCATGTAAAAATCAGACCCAGAGACACCTGACATCTGTGTTTGTCTCTCTAAATGCTCATCAGGACACTTCATTCTCTCTCCAGTGACCTACACTGTTTAAACAGCTATACTCCCCAAGGATGCTGCCTTAGAAACTATCTTGTATATAGCTCCTAGATCCCTTCTGGTTGTGCTATGTTGTTTTTGTTAGAAGAGGATGTTCCTTTGTACATGTCCCCAACTCCCATTCTTCTGATTTCATATCCAGTCTGTGGCTCCCTTGGCTCCATGAGGTCATGGGCTCTTAGTTCTATTTTCAGGGTATATATTGTCCTTCCTAGAGCAGGTAACTACCCAGTTTTGTCTTTAAATGCAGAGAGTATCCTCTTATAAATCTTATTCAATCCTATATGAAATACTGACAGATCTGTGCTGGTTTGCCATAGAGTGTCCATAGCTGATTCTGAAGGAAGCAAACTGGACATAAGGGAAAGCCAGGGAAAAACAAACCATGGCATTTAAAAATTCCTGTTTATAGTTTTGTAATGAAAATGGAATCTGCACTCAATTTTAGGCAATCTCTAGAGAGTGAAAAGCTTTTAAAAGCTGTGTCTAGGCTACTTAGAGTATAACTATATAATTTTGCTTACTTACATATTACTATCCTTTACCATGAACATACTGTAAGTTAGTTTTAATTAAGGTAGTGATCCCTAGGGGAGGGGACAGGGAAAAAGGGAAACTTTACTTGCATGGAAACCTGAAGTAAGGAAAAGGGCAGTTAGTTGTTGAATTGTATTGCAAATACCAAATCAGACTAAAGCTTCAGGAGAGAAAACTGCAACTCTGGAAGTTACAACAGAGCATATCATTTCTCCCTGGTTAATTTTCTTGCTCTCACTTTACAGAACTGCTCTGAAATAGACTCTATCATTTTTTTTCCAGCATGAGGATTATTCATGTTATGACTATCCATGAATATTCAAGATTTGAGCTATGATTTGAATGCACTTGGCCAGATACATTGTATATAATTCCTGCTTCTTGATTGGAGAAAAACAGAGGAATTCTTTGTTCAAATATTTGCACTTACACATTTGCCATTTGTTTTTAAACAATATTCATACATTTGACTTTTAAATTATTTTTTTCATGAACACTGGTTTATAAAAGGTTGATTGCTCAGCTTTTTCCACAAAACACACTCAATAATGACCATCCTATGTTCACCCTGTCTTAACTTGAAAACAAGAATATTCAGGATAGATTTTTCTGTACTTTATGCCAAACCTGTATGAAATGTATTGTTTGATGCACACATGACTGTGAACCATTTGACTGCAAAAGCTACTCAGAAAAATTTTTGCTGGTATGTCAGTCATGTTGCTTATCACACAAATCTGGTTGATAAGTAGCAATATCTGGTTTGTCTTTAAGCTCAGAATTCACAGCATTGTTCAGGTTGGAAAAGCACTCTAAGATCAAGGTCACCACTAAACCATGTTCCCAAGTGCCACATCTATCACAGAATCAGGGAATATTTGGAGCTGGAAGGGACCCACAAGGATCATCAAGTCCAACTCTTGGCCCTGCACAGGACATCTCCAAGAATCACATCATGTGCCTGAGAGCATTGGCCAAATGCTCCTGGAGCTCTGTCAGGCTTGGGGCTGTGAGCACTGCCCTGGGGAGCTGTTCCAGTGCCCAA
>NW_008667310.1:14112-14787 GCF_000695815.1 Acanthisitta chloris | reverse complement strand
CCCTGACACAACTTCAGGCCATTCCCTCAGGTTTTAAATCCCTCCAGGGATGGTGACACCACTACTGCCCTGGGCAGCCTGTTCCAATGCTCAACAACCTTTTTGGTCATGAAATTCCTAGCACATGCCTAGGTGAAAGGGGAAAACAGAAGTAAGATCAATGCCTATAGAGAATCTGGCAGAGAATTCCTGTGCCCACTCCAGGACTCACAAGACAAGGTAAGAAAACTCCTAAAACATGAAGGTTGGGCTCCCTATGTTTATGTATACATGTCTAGTGCTGTCCTTGCAGAGGTAGGGGCTACTCTTCTTTCTTTTTTCTTTTCTTCTTTAATTTTGAGGATTCAGGATATATTTTTATTTCAGTGGCTGTTTTGGGGCTTCATTTTGTTTCTCCCCAGCTCTGAGGCTGCTCCTTATAGCACATGTCTTACTACTTTCTCAGGTTTTTGTGCTGAGGGAGGGAAAACCCACTGAGCATGACAGCCTGTTTGTTACTCCCCAGTTAGGGACAAGGCTGCACTTTCAGCTTGGATGAGCTGATAAAGAGAAACATGTTGACTCAAAAGGTGAAATGGCACTGGAAATCACCTGTCATTTCATTAGTCACACTTGGACTAATTCATACCAGTGCCATCGAATTTCCCATCCTCCCTCCAGGCAGGTTACCATGTT
>NW_008667310.1:893-14067 GCF_000695815.1 Acanthisitta chloris | reverse complement strand
TTGTAGGTTTTCTGCTATCCTCCAGAGCCACCTGAGTCTCCTAGGTCCCCAGAGAGCAGAGTAGGAGTGGTGTACAGCCACTCTGCCTGGGGTTTGTCCATCCCTGTGCTCATCACCACACTCCAGGGAGATCAGACATGGAGCTCATGGTCTCTGCACTCAAGGGAAGTTGTCTCTGCAGCAATCCCCTTGGCTGTCTTGCTACAACAGGTCTAGCAGGGGACTGAGGCTCTCCAAAAACCTGAGGAACACTCAACACTGACATGGCTTGTGCAATTTGTTACAAGCAAAGTAAAGACATTGATCTCACACAGCATGAGGTAAAACCATCCCATGCTCAAGTCAGGACAGTTTTCTTCCTTAGCTTTTCTTCTCTTCTTAGTGACCAGCTGCATTCCTAAAGGAAAAGAGAAACCAGTCTGCTCCATCCACTGTCAGTTCTAGTATAGCCAATATGTGTCACAGAATGATTTTTTTTTTCTGAGAGCGATAAAAACTGTATGAGATTGCAAAAGGTTTATGTATGTTTTATAGCAGGAGCAACCATTAGAGCAAAACTACATTGTTTCCCTCTTTCATGCTTCCTTTCTGCTTTCAGACCACATTGCTGTGAAGTCAAGCAGGAGGTTCTTCAGCTTCAGAAAATGACTCAGTGGAAATAAAAAGAGGGGGAAAATTATGTAATTATGCACTGGCATTGAGCAGATTATAGATGCTGTACATCAAACAGTATTACCAAACAGGAGGTTGTGTATGTTAATACAGCACGTTTCCCATTCATATCCCTTAATTCAACAGGAAACTCAAGGTTTCCTTGGGTGTATTCCACCACTCATTTACTCCATCTTATTTCCAGGACAGTGGAATAGTTAAGGTTGGAAAAGTCCTCCAAAATCATCAAGTGCTGCTGCTAACCCTGCATTGCCATGAAAGGTACAATCATGTTCTGCAAATGCTCAGTGAGGAGCCCATAGAAGGTACAAAGTGATTTCAGTGGAGTTATGCTTCTTACATGTCATTGCCATTATGCACAAGTGGCAGTAAAGCAAAAGGTTTAATCCCTTGAATGTGTTGGTTGTGTGTTTTGTTTTGTTTCATATTGGAGACATTGCTTGGGAGAACTGATGTCTGTTTTTTTAAAGGAGTAGTAAAATGATTTGCCAAATGCTGGGGCTGCCTATCCTTTGTGCACGTGTTTTCTGTCAGGAGATGTTGGACCAACATCTCAGACTGTCAGATTAGGCAGTTCAGTTATGAAATCATGCTGTGAAGTGTAGACATGTTTTGATAGTAGGTAATTTTCTGGAAGACTGGTAGGTTTTGGTGCTTAGAAATCTTCTTCCAACTAGCACAGCTCAGTTTCCTGAAGCTCAGATTGATTCCTGCCCCCCCTGAAGTTAGGGCCAATTTATTGCCTTTGGAAGTAGTAGGAACAGATAACCTGTTTGAATTAGGGAAAAGTCAGAAGTAGAGGAATGTGTGACCATATCAAACATACACTAGCTAAGAGCAAGCTCTCTTCTGACTCAAAAATTAAAATAAAATAACGGGAGTTTGGGTAAAACAGGCAAACACAAACCTGTGAAGAATTGGCTGCACCATTGACTCAAAGGATTGATGTGATGTAAATCAATTCCCACAGGAAGCTATAAATGTTACTTTGCTCTACATCAGGTGAGGATGACAGTGTCCTCTAAATGAGGTGAGGATCAGTTTGTCCTCACACAGCCTCTGACTGAAGGGATGTATTTCCTATAATTACAGGAATCTGCTCTGGAAAATTAAAAGCTAAACTAAACTCGAGGCCTTTCCCTATCCTGAAACAAACAGTGTAGTCATTTACCTGGTCTTTCACATCCTAGTAGCTGCAATTTGGTTCAAATACTAATTAGCACTGAAGTACCAATTAATATTAGCATTTTCCATCACAGATTTAAAATGAAAAATCTTGAACTAAAAATACTATAAGGGATAAAATGCTTTGTATGAATAAATTGCGTTTTACATCAAAAGTAGAATAAAATTTCTGTCATTTTAACTGAGGAAAAGCCATGTTTTCCACTCAGAAATACTGATTTCACCAGAGTCTGGTTAGAAAAATGCTCCCTGTAAAAAACTTCTTAATGTGTTTATTATAATTTTGCTTTCAACATCTGAAGATATTTTATAAGGAAGATCCCAGTCCATTCGTTATATTACACACAGCTTGGATTTCTTGTGCTCAGGTGGCCAAGAAGGCCAATGGCATCCTGGCCTGGAGCAGGAACAGTGTGGTCAGCAGGACCAGGGAGGTGATTCTGCCCCTGGACTTGGTGCAGGTGAGGCCACACCTTGAGTACTGTGCTCAGTTCTGGGCTCCCCAGTTCAGGAGGGACATTGAAGTGCTGGAGCAGATCCAGAGAAGAGCAACGAGGCTGGTGAAGGGACTGGAGCACAAGTGCCATGAGGAGAGGCTGAGGGAGCTGGGGGTGTTCAACCTGGAGAAGAGGAGGCTCAGGGGAGACCTTCTCACCCTCTACAACCACCTGACAGGAGGTTGGAGTCAGGTGGGGGTTGGTCTCTTCCCCCAGGCAACCAGCAGCAGGACAAGAGGGCACAGACTCAAGCTCTGCCAGGGGAGGTTTAGGTTGGATATTAGGAAGAGATTTTTTACAAAGAAAATGATCAGGCATTGGAATGTGCTGCCCAAGAGGTGGTGGATTCACCATCCCTGGAGGTTTTCAAGCTGA
This sequence comes from Acanthisitta chloris, assembly GCF_000695815.1. Classification (NCBI taxonomy): domain Eukaryota; kingdom Metazoa; phylum Chordata; class Aves; order Passeriformes; family Acanthisittidae; genus Acanthisitta; species Acanthisitta chloris. The sequence continues at coordinate 11,338 of NW_008667310.1, read as the reverse complement.
GACTGGATGTGGCACTTAGTTTCATGGTCTAGTGACCACCGTAGGGTTGGACTTGATGATCTTGGAGGTCTTCCAACCAGGTTGATTCTATGACTCTCTGTTGAGTAAAGCATTTAAAGACATGTTTATCCTCAAGAATGATCTGAAATGCAGTTGTTATTAGGGATATGTATAAAAGCTTTGCTGAATAGGGATAGGTTGCTGGGGCAGGCTGGGAAGGAACTGGGAGCCAAGCTGATAAAAGGATGTTTGGGTAAACTGCTAGATTTTGGAGAAGTTGAGATCCCCATGACAGTGAACACCACACGTCCATCTTAACCATGGCAGCTAAAATTATAATCTTCCCATTTCTCGTCTGGAAATTATAATGCAGGAGGAGTCAGCAATTTGCTTGTGGCTTATATGGTAAGTGGGATGTGATTTTCTGACCACAGCCAGAGCTGAGCCTGTGAGTAACAATGTCTATCATTCCCCTTATCCTCATGAGGGGAATGTTTTCTTTCTGGTTTGAGATTCCCATCTGATATTCATGAGCTCTTTGTATGGGCCTTAAGGAAAGAGCAGGAGCCAAGATAGTTTGGTTAAGCAAAGTGGTTGCTCCATCATCAAACTTCCTATATTTCTGAGTTAATGGGCCAAATGCCCTCCCACTGCCTTCAGTGATGAACCTGCTCTGCTATTCCTAAGTGTTACTGTCTGCACATGTTCTTACTTGACTGTTAGATAGGCTGTTGGGTGCAATTATCCGGAGTGCGTGCACAGAGGGCCGTGACACAGACCAGTGTGGCTCATTATGACTGACTGAGGGTGAAAATGAAAAAGTCTTACTGTGTAATGGGCTGTTCTAATTGAGATCTGGTTTAAGATGTAGATCAGAAAGGACAAATGTTTCAAATTAGCTTTCTGAAGCCATGCTTCATTTTGTTGGGTTTTTGAAATATTTTATTTATTTAACTTCAGCTGAGATGTAGAACGAACCATTTTTTTTTTAAATCAATGAGCAATCCTAAGAAGGCAGGGAAATATTCTAACATGTTCTAAAAACATTTAGAGCTTTCATATTTCCAGCATATTAAACTGAAGAGTCTCAAAGGGAAACTGCTACAACATAATGTGTTTCTGTAAGTCAGTGTTGGATTCTGTGGAAAACTGAGGCTTTGCAGAGGTTGAACCATGATCATCGTCTTCTGTGGCAAAACTGAATCAAAAATAAATCCATAAAATACCAACTCTTTAGAACTGTAAAATGAACTTTAATATTTCAGTTCATTTATAGTGTGCCCTTCTGTAAATATTGTTATACAGCTCCCTTATTTCACTCTATGATGGAATAAAAGCATAGCATTGTCCATTATAACTGGTTTTAGTACTGTCTGTCCTTCCAACCTGCTCTGTGCCTTTCTTTCCCTGGGATACAAGTACATGATGTGGATATTTTGAATACCATAATTTATCTTGGTAAAATTTCATTTTTTGCTTGCAGCTGCACAAACGTGAAGGAGTTTTCTTTATGAGTTTAGTTTTACTTTTTGAAGAGATGAACAGTAATCTGATTTTACTGAAATCTGGCAAAACTTTGATGGACTTCTCAGGATCCAATGTACTATCCAAGGCATATGTGTACAGAAATATAAGACTGCCTGAATTGATCATCTGCTGAGCTGTGTGTCAGACAACAGCTCAGATTTGGAAATACAGGTAGGAGAAAAGAGTTGTACGAGCTGAGAAATCTACCAGGAAATAATCCATTCCCTGTTTTGGAAATGTTACTTTTAACAAATCCTGCAGAAACTATGACTTCTTTCAGGCATCTGCCTTCTCTTTACCAAACCCCAGCTCTGTCTATAAACAGTGAGTGGATTTAGGACCTGCTGTTGCATTCAAAACTGTTGCTGTGAATCATTATACTCAAAAACACAAGGACTTTGTGCTGGTTCCAAGGATTCATTTACATATAACATGCTGCAGAGTAAACTGCAGCCAAAGGTATCCTAGAAAGAGCCTTGGAAGGATTCCTCAGTAAATACATTTGGTTAGCATCCTTGTTATTGCTTTACAGTACTTGGGCCTGTGCTTTGAGGTGAAAAAGAGAAATATTCTATATAGATAACTAAACAAAACCATTGGGCCCACAGAGGGGTCACTGAACTTGATACAAATCCACAGCTCATTGTGGCATCAAACATTTGCTTGCTATGAACAATGTCTTCAGCCTCTGATAAACTTGAACTATCCCATTCACAGATGGATGCTGGAGCCTGTGATATCTGGGTCTCCAGTCCATGGCTCTGATCCCAGCTGATATTACCAGGACCAGAATGCTGTATGGACCTGACAGTCTGTGCTTGAACTTTGCTTGTTCCAGTTGAAACTCACTTGTAAACATCAAATAAAAGAATTAATTCCACTTCAATATTTCTACTGTCAAAACTACAGAAATCATTGACAAATTTGGCCTTGCCTGTATTTCAGATTGCTCAGTTTAATCCATTTGGGATGGTCCTGGGAGCCTAAGTGTCATAGAAAAGAAAGTTATTAGCAGTTTCTCATTTTGAATTCTACAATTCCAGAATGTTTTAGTTTCTCACTGTCTACAGTTGGGGGTTTGTTTTTCTGCTGCATTGTCTCGGGTGTTTTCCTGGAAGCATGAACCAAGCTGACATTGTGTAGCTGTTGCACACGCTCCTGGAGCTTTGCAGTGCTCCTTTTTGACACCTCTGTATTTTCTGCCAGTATTTACAGGACTGTTCATGTTGTGTACAGGTAACTGTATTTGCAGAACATGCATAAAATTCCAGTGAAATAGTAATGTTTTTGTTTTCACTTTTTTTAGACAGAGATTTATTCTGACACTGAGTGATTTTTCTCTTTTCTTTACCTTGGAAAAAAGAGTTAGTAGACAGTCAGTTGTCTTACACTGCTGCTGGAGTCAAGAGCTGGCAGAGGTTGTCAAGGTGTCTCCAGGAGATGGTTAGTGACATTTTGGAGCTGGCATATGTAGGAGCTGAGTTTTAGAGAGCAGTGAGCTCTGTGAGCTGCTGTAACTTTGCTCTTTTAAACTGCCTTTTACTTGCTTGAATAACTGTTCTTTCGGTGAAACTAAGTAAAGCAATGGTGAAGGAAATTAGATGGAATGACTATAAAAAGAAGTGAAGGAGAAAGAGGACATACATGACTTCAGTGTAACTTAGCTTTGACATGCTGATCTGTTTTTTTTTTCACTGATGTAAAGGTTAAATCCATTAACTGGTGGTCTTCCAGTGAGGACAGAGAGCTGACAAGGCATGAAGGGCTTGGGCCAGCAAAACCACAAAGTACTTGATCTTTGAATGCATGGCTTTTATTGTCAGCAGCAGAAATGGCTTGACTTTCATATGTTCCCCCTATGTGTGAGGAAGTGAACATAAATTAACAGCTACAGTAATTTCCTCTGGGTAAATCTATCTAAATGATCTTAAATATTAGAATGCTGAAAGGCTAATGGCTTGACTATCTGACATGATGAACATCTACAGCTGTTTGTGAAGCCAAAGGGAGGTCTGGGTGCTTGCTGTCTTTGAAAATCAGGTCACAACACCAAAGATGTCTTTATGCAGAGAATCTCCTTGAATTCAGTGAAATTTGCATGAACTTGCAGCAGGATGACAGTCTCATGTGCTGGTGCTATAGCTGAGTCTCTGAAAACTACAAAGCTTGACATGATGAACATCTACAGCTGTTTGTGAAGCCAAAGGGAGGTCTGGGTGCTTGCTGTCTTTGAAAATCAGGTCACAACACCAAAGATGTCTTTATGCAGAGAATCTCCTTGAATTCAGTGAAATTTGCATGAACTTGCAGCAGGATGACAGTCTCATGTGCTGGTGCTATAGCTGAGTCTCTGAAAACTACAAAGCTTGAAAAAGAAACTTGCAGCAGGATGACAGTCTCATGTACTGGTGCTATAGCTGAAAAAGATTGCTGTGTTTGCCTTCTGAGAGATGTTAGACTATGGGCAGAGTGTTTATGTCCCCAACTGTTGAATGCATCAGTGGTTTGCATTTATTCCTAAAGTGAGTCTGTAGACCCGAGGAGTAAATTGTAGGAAATGAACACCCCATTGAGATTTGCAATTCACATGTAAGAACTCCCCTTGCTAGAATTACTGTTCAGTGCTAAAACAAACTCAAATGTTCATGTCAAAGTGCTTATAATTTTTTTTGTGTCACAAGGCATTTGTAAATCTGTTAGGCAGGATGGCTGTGGGGTTATTTTGTATCTATTGTATTGGGTTTTTTCTGCAAGGAAAAGGATTTCTTATCAATGTTGTCATGTTAGAGAATAATCTTACCAGAGTGTGCATTTAAGAGTTTTTTAGGCTTTAAGACTTGCCTTCACTGCTTCATCCATTAGGACTCTGTGTGTTGTAATGGTTCAGGCTTGACTCCAAATACAACTCTAGTGTATTTTCTCAGCTTCTCATAGGTTATCTGTACCAACGATTCACCCAAGGTACAATCAGATAATCACAGTTCTAGAGCTTATTTTAATACATGGCTATTTAAATTTGAGTTCACCTCAGCTTAGGTGTGTGACCATGTGGGAATTCCTCCACCATTGCAACAAGGAGTAAACCAGGCTCATGTGAACTACAAACTCCTGTAAGCAGCAGACAGCACTCTTGCTCAGGGACTTGCTATCAGCCCTGGGGTCCGTGTTGTCCACTCAAAGGAAGGAGTGATTGTGCCCAGACATCAAAGCAACAACAACAACAAAAATAGCAGGAGAAGGGAAAAAAGTCTGTTTTCTCTCCTTTCTCTTTGCCCTGGGTCCCTGCAATGTGGCAGCCACATCTATTTCATTTTTTGAAATTGATTTACAGTTTGCAAGAGGCTGAGCAGCAATAAAATCTAAGCTTGCCTAACACCTGGTGGCATTAAGTACAGTTCAGAAACTTCCCACTAATATAAGAGGGAACATAATTTGGATGTAGCAAGAAGCAGGATTTATGAATTCTTCATTTGCTGTGACTAACTCATGCCCTTGGGAAAGTTTCTTCATCTCTATTTTTACCAGATCCATATGGAAAATGAACTTGCACTGAAGGTATTTCTGAACTTTACAAGTTCTATGTAAATAAAATCAAGTAGATGATGATTGCTAAAGACATTAAATGTTAACCTTAAAGAAAATAGGTTATTTTATCTCACTTTTAAAGATGTGGGATTTATGTAATCCCTAGTTTGTGTAATTCCACTCTGTAAGAATCTTAGAGTGTAACTTTCAAGCAAGCACCAACCTTAGTAAATGGATATTTATGGCTCTGAGTGGTTAAATGTGGCATATCCCTGATCCTGAGGAACAAGTTTTGAGACAGAAAATCATAACATGAAAAAAATGTTAGTAAATATTCCTATTGGCAGGAAAAGGAGAACATCTGCTAAAGTCACGAGTGGTTTGTTGCCTGAGTTAGCAGCAGGGCAGCCTACAGCTAATTAGCTATGGTTTGATAAGAGAACAGGAGTCCAGTGAATAGAAATGTTTGTCATTTGGAGTTGCCTGAAATCACTCTAAAAGCATTAGAAACATGATCCTTCTCTTTTCTTTTTAATGCTTTCCTCAGTATCTTCAGAAACTGCTGTAATGATTCCTTAACTATCAGTACATATCCACATGGAAATCTGTGTGCACAAAATATCCTGATGTGATCTTGTCTTCACTGAAGTATTTAAGTGAGCACTTGTCCACTTCTACCCAGAAATGCACATGTGCAAAACACTGAGCACAACTTCCAGAATTAAGTTTCAACACATACTGAGAGTTTCCCACATATGTTGAGGCAACACTAAAGTTAGCCAGAACGTAGAATTTGCTTAAAAGATTTTGTTGTGGGTCTGGAGAGCTGCAATGCCAGGCTGAACTTCAGACCACAGGCTCCAAAGAATTCTTGCCTGCTTTTTTTTTTAAAACTCCCTTTGTGCAAGGATATTTCAGGCTTAAAATGGACCTGGCAATTCAAACTCCTCTGAATTCCAGATATCCTGCAGGTGGGTTTGGTGTAAGAGTGAGGTAATTGTGGATGCCAACAAAATTAGCCTTTGGAATCTGTTATGTTAGTTCTTAAAGACAGATGTGTTAATGTGTGGAACCAGGAATAACCTCCAGTGTATTTCAGTCTTTTTATCAATTCTCTGCAGTCTAAGCCAGAGGAGGAAAGTTTTGTCTTTGAGAATTACTGCGAGAAACTGACTTAAGGAACAAAATTTTACGATGAGGATGGTGAGATACTTGAACAGATTGTCCAGAGAGGTTGTAGATGCCCCACACCTGAAGCATTCAAGGTTAAGTTGGATGAGGCTCTGAGCAACCTGATGCAGTTGATGTTCTTTTCATTGCAGGAGAGTTGGACTGGATGAGCTTTAAAGGTCCTTCCAACCCAACCCATTCTATGATTCTGTCACTTCAGTTGTTCCTGTGAGGTCTGTATGATATATTTTTCTGCTATCTGACAAGAAATCAGCTTTGGACAATCCAGAATGTCTATACAAAGGTATGTTTAGTAAATACTCATGCAGCCGTTTAAGCATTTGGCCACTGACAGGGCGTATTGTTTTAAGGTGACATGTGTTACCATCCCAAATGGCACATCCCCTGACACTGCCTGCCTGAACATTTCTCAGATGGGGAATGGAGAAGACCTTCTGTTACTATAGCCTGATGCAGCAAGCACCACATTGTGCAGGCTGGGCTGACAACTCAAGCCACAACTGCAGGACTCATCCTGTCTTTGCTGAAATTGCATGGGGACAGGATCTGCCTGTCCCTACCTAGCTGGAGATCAGGAGATTTCTGAGCCTGAAGCCACGTTCCCTCTCTGCCTCCAGGACCCTGGACTTAACAGGCCATGAAGATTCAATTCCCTCATACTATACAAATGAGCCTATCAAAGGTATTTCTGTACTGGCTGGAGAGGTAAAAGTTAGTTTGTTATCCCTGTCATTCAGTTTTGCAGCTGAATAAGAGCAGGTTTTATTACTCTGATACCATAATTTATATTTTGTGTAAGATGCTTCATTTCAGAATAGCTTCCGTGAGAGTTAAATGCTGAATTCCTTTGAAAGGAATATACTTTTGGAAATGATGCCTATTTTTGTATAGAGAGAAACTCTATGCAGTGTGTTTGAACAAGGTGAATAACACTTGTTTTCCATCATATTTGTATTGACACACACCTCTGATGAAACTTCTTAGGTCATCTGCACTTACCCAGCTTTGTCCTTAGCAAAAGTGTGGTAAATGAGCTACTTCTCTAGCTAGTTCTGAAAGTGTATGGATAACTGATGATTTTCAGTGTTATTACCACCCAGATACACTAAAGAACAAAGGTAAGTTTTGCCTTATCTGTACTACACTGTCTGTAAGAAAAGGATTGTCAATGTACAACCTACTGAACACAGTCTCATGTCTTCATTTATTTATCCTACACCAAGATCTAGTGGCCCCAACTTAAGAAATATATAAAAGTAGTAAGAATCCAGACAAAGATGTCAATTACAGAAAGCATGGGGAGGCTTCATGCAAAAAAACCCAACCCACGAGAGTGGAATTAATTAATTAAAAAAATAAATGTGTGTACAAAATAACCAGCATAGCTGTCCATGAGCAAAAGCCACAGGTGCTATATTTAAATTCCAGTTTTCCTTTGTTGTGTTCTGTTTTATTGTTCTCATTGATTTCAATTAGTTCAGACAGAAAATCCGAGCGATGAAAGGCTTTCGGTGAATGAAGGCTCAAAGGGAAGCAGAGGCACACGAGTACAACATCTGCTCACACACAACAATAAAAATGAGGAGATTCTTTATTTAAAGCTGACATTTGTAGCTGGGAGAAGCTGTGGTGATGTGGAGGGTTGGATGTGCTGTGGTGCAGCTGCTCTGATGTGTGCACAGCTCCAGGGAGGAGGAGGAGGGTGACCACCCTTCCCTCAGCTCTGGAGTAAACCACAGTCTTCCTTCAGGGCTTCAGAGGAGATTAAACTAGATGTCCTTGATGCTAATCTCTAAAATTCTTGTGTCAGTTTATGCACATTGCAAAGCCAATTCTATTTCTGTTGCTCATTGTCTCTGGGAAAGGAGTTCCAGTGGAGCAATCCACCCAACCCACTTGGTCACTGTAGAGATGCCAGTGAAGATGTGGTCTGGAAGGTCATGACATATACAACACTCATGACAGGCCAAGCAGAGACAAACTCTTAAAATAAACTGCTGTGTAACTGTGGCATTATACATGTAACCTGAGGAGCAAATGGTTTAGTCATGGAAATCATAACATGCATATTACAAATCATAAATTTATCCAAAGAAAAAAGGACACTCAGCCTTTTGATACAGGAAATGTAGATCACTTATTGTTTAGTTTTTGCTATATAATAATATTTTTTGCTTGTATACTAATATAGAAGAATTATTTTCTCCAACATGAACAAGGTAAGGAGGAGAAGTTAGGGAAGCCTTTTATTATCTCTTTTTTTAAACAGCAAGAAACTTACAACAAATGACTCTGTGGTAATTTATCTACAATGGCAAAGGAACAGATTTCTTTCCTTGTCAGTCATTAATTTAAAAAACTATTTTATCTTGGAGTGCAAGGAACCTGGTAAAAACTGACACAGAGTTTTGATATTTAAATGCCTTATTATTTTAAAGGGCACAAGTCTTACATCAGGAGACATTCACGTATTTTACACCTCTGCCAGATCTGTGTCTAACTGGTGCTTTTAATTACTTCTATTATTCCTGAAGAACATAAAAGAACTGCTGGAGAAATCTATTCACAGTTACAAGAAAAAAAAAAGTTCTGCATTAATTTAACTTTCTATTGGTTTAAACTTAATAAATTGGCTTGTTCAGGCCAGTGATAAACCATTCCTGAATAGAAGGGGGAAAATAGGGACTGAAGAAATATGGAAGCAAAGTACAAAAATGGGATAAAGATGTCAAACCATCCCACCTAAAGAGAGCTTAGGAAGTCAGACTTTGAGAGTATTGAACAGAGCACAGAAATGGATTGGGAATTCAGTGGTGAAGGTCATATGGGCAGGACCATTTGAGTGGTGCTTAAGAGTGAGAGGGTTGAGATCTTATCTTGGAAGCAAATACATTCTTCCAAATTATTTAAAGGATTGAATTTGGCCAGGAAAGTGCTTTTTGTTTGTTTTAGTAAAGGTGCAAAAAAAGGCTAAAGGAAATTCCTACCTAATTTATACAACCTGATCATTTTTGGAGAGTTATAAAATGCCAAGGAATATGTAGGTTTTGGTGTTTTTTAACAAAATATTTAACTTCTTGTATTTAACAAATACAAGTTTGGATTTGCCACATTATTGCTTTAGTCCTACCTTGATTTCTTGTAATTCAGCCACAGGCAGAGTTTCAAAAATCTTATAATAAGCCTAGTGCTGGACCTGCATTCAGGATTACCAGAATGAACTGACACCAGATCGTTAGTCTGAAACAAGGAGAGGTTAAAAAGTCCTAGAAACTTCCTTTATTTTCTTTTTTTTTTGAAGGGTAAAATGTTACAGACAGAATTTCCTAATATCACATCTCAACCACCCAAATTTTTCAGGAACTGGTTATAGTTGGGAGCAGCTGCTTTGTCCTGGTTTTCTTAGTTCTTACTCAGCTGAAGCTTCCAAAGGTCATCATAATGTTTTTTAAAGGATGAAACCTGAACATCTAGAAACTGAAAATGTATTTAATTATAGATGAAGCTTCAGCAGAACTTAACCTATCAAGGCAAAGCTTTAGACATCAGAGTTAAAAAGTTGGGGTACATAAATTTGTGGTTTCCTGTTGTCTCCATTAGTATTTAGCACATCTTTAAAGGATGCTGAGTTTCTCTTGCATCTTAGGCATGACAAAGCTATGTGCTGTTTAACGTGGTCCTGCTTGGGTACTCTGCATGTGAAATTTGATGAAGATAATATATGTTAATTAGCTGTCAGCAAAAACATGGATGCAGAATTGTGCACTTGATGCAGAGCAACTGTCAGCTCTCGCCACTGACAGGTAATTTTCATTTCCACTCCTTGTACACTCCTCATTGGATGCAATTTGAGTTTTGAATTAAAGCATAAAAATTAATCAAATACTTTTTACTGTTGGTTTGCTGGATTTCCCTCCTGTTGTTGCTGTTCAATGCAAGTTTTTAATTGTAAAAGATGCCGTGATGGAGTTTTTCTTCTTAGCACTGCTGTCCTATTTTTCCCATGATATCCTCAGGGGATCTAACATGAGTTTAAGTAAGTCCATTTTTTCTCGACTGACAGAACAAATGTTCAGATGCTTTAAAATTTAAAGAGCAAAATGTAGGGATGGGCAAATTAACTCAGGAGAGGTAGGAAATGCCTTCTTTTTGTTTGTTTGCCTGCTTAATTCTCCTTGGTTTTCTTTGCTTTTGGTTTCCCA
>NW_008667310.1:0-878 GCF_000695815.1 Acanthisitta chloris | reverse complement strand
TCCCAATATCCATCACTATATCCAAAAGGAAAGACTTCCAGGTGTCACCAAGGACTTGCAACCAGTAAAGAGAATGACATGTGAACTTTGCCAGGGAATGCACCTATGTGTGGAAGACTTTTTCCATGGAAATAATTTTCATGGCACACAGTTTAATATTCATTAAGATTCATGAGGTAACATAGTTGCTCTGTGTATATTAAAAAATATTCTCCTTTTCAAGGACATTTCTTGTTTAGAAAGAGCCATTTGAGAGCTACCATAGTTAAAAGTTTTGTAGCTGTACAATGCAGTTCAGAAAGTCCAAAGTGAGTTGCTAAAGATATTTACATGCATTTCCTATGTAGTTTGAAATGGCTTATAAAGAGAAATGCATCATGAGGGTCATTGTCGTTGCAGTTCAGTGTGGCATTGTGCCTAAGAGTTGATGCCTTCAAGTGGTCTAAAATCCATATTCTTGCATGGAGTAACTTGAAATTCGCTCTAAGTGGCATTATTTCTTCAAAGTTGGTGTCATTTGGGGATAAAAAGAGTCAAAGAATTAAAACCTTTTGAGAGTGACATTTTACCATGATCCTAACTTTGTTGCATCCACCAAGGGCTCAAACTATGGGTTCTCATGTCTCCCAATCCTTCCTGTGGTGCATTTGGGATTACCTGCTGAGCCACAGCTGCCCCTGGATGCAGGGGGGTATGGATGCGCCAACCCTGGCACTGTTCAAAACAGGTTGGATAAAGCCTTGAGCAACCTGTTCTAGTGGGAGATGTCCCTGCCCATGGCAGGGGGTTTGGATTGGGTGATCTTTAAGGTCCATTCCAGCCCTTTGACATTCTATGATTCTGTGATGGAAGATTTGGATCAGGGGATTGAGTGCACC
>NW_008667309.1:0-1354 GCF_000695815.1 Acanthisitta chloris | reverse complement strand
CTGCAAATTTGCTGATGGTGCACTCAACCATCAGCAAATGGATGGGATGGGACGGGGATGGGGATGGGATGAGGATGGGGATGGGAATAGGAATGGGATGGGATGAGGATGGGGATGTGGATGGGATGGGATGAGGATAGGAATGGGGATGGGAGTGGGGATGGGATGGGGATGGAATGGGATGATGGAGTCTGTGCAGAGGTGTGAAAAGCCTCAGACTCCCTCTGACTGGAGATGCATTTCCTGCCTTGGCATTTTTGGAAACATCGTGTGCTGTGCTGAATTCAGGAAGCTTTTCCTGCCTGGCACAGAACTTCCCCCTCATCCCACTCCCTCGACCCTCTCCCCATCTCCAAGTACATCCAGATGGTTCCCATGTGGAGCTCTTCCTGCTTTCTGAGTCATCCCTGTGTCCCCAGAATAGTCCAGAGCTCTGGTTTGCTGGGTGCTACATCACATGGCTTGGTGTAATTTTTGGTTCAGTGCAAAGTAATAAATCCCTTGCTAAGAGCAGATCTGTGGGTTTTTTTTCTTGCCATGGATGTGCTGTTAGTTTGTGACCCCAAATTACCTGACTGACAAGAAGTCCAACTGCAGTAGGAGCAATAATTCCTGCGACTCTGCCAAAGGTACTTGTGATGCCTAGCAGGAACTCTGCTTGTCTGGGGAGGGAAAGCCAAGATTTCCTGAGTGAGACAGAGAGGGAACTGTCACAGTGGCATGAGACTGTTGACACATGGCACGTTCCTGCCTTCCAGCTGGTTGCAGTCCAGGGTTTATTGTGCAGGTGAAGGGCAGGTTGGAGCATGAATACTGCCTGCTCCAACTCAGCAATGCTAGGATCTTCCCTGCAAGACTGGGGGAGATTTTAAGCCCTTATTTTAGTCTTTATTTTACAATGTCACCAGTAGGGTGGTGAGACACTGGCACAGGTTGCCCAGGGAGGCTGTGGCTGCCCCAACCCTGGCAGTGTTCAAGGACAGGTTGGCTAAATCCTTGAGCAACCTGCTCTGGTGGGAGATGTCCCTGCCCAGGGCAGGGAGTTGGGACTGGATGATCCCTAAGCTCCATTACAACCCCTAAAATTCTATGACACTATGATGACTGCAGCTCCCTTGGATTCAGGAAGAGACATCCACATTCAGGAAGAGACATCCCTGAGGATGTTCCAGAATCAGCTGCAGGGCCTGGCAACTCCACGCTTCAACACGTCCTCATGCACGGGGAGATGTATCTCCCGCAGCCCAGAGCGGGATCAGGGGGGTTGAGTATCTCCTGGCTCCGTGTCCAGAAGCTTCCGAAGCGTTTGAGGCACCGTCGGGTCTCGAACCCTCGACCTACTGTTTCCTGGGCC
>NW_008667308.1:0-13639 GCF_000695815.1 Acanthisitta chloris | reverse complement strand
TATATGCAGCAGCTTGGCCCTGCAACACCTCCAAGGTCACCTCTGTCATTCTCCAGGTAAAGCAGCAGTGCAGACTGCCTGAGGGAAAAGCTCCCATCAATCTCACAGAAAAAAAAAAAAAAGGAGAAAAGCAGATAACCCAAAGGTTAAAGATGGAAACTCTAAATCAACAGCAGCATTAAGTGTCATTGAAGTCATCTTGCCAAGTGCTTTGAACAGCCACTGTGCTGGTGGCTAGAGAATGAATACAAACAAACAAAGATATGAAAACAGAATTGCATGTGGTACAACAGCAGAAGCAAAGCATGGAATGAGGAGAAAAATGGGGCTCATATATACAGCCTAAGCCTACATTGGAAATAATGACACCAGCACTCAGTGCGTGTTTCCATGTTATCCACACTCTTTGGTATACACTTCTTCAGAAGAATGTTTTAATTTAGCACAAGGAAAAAAGAATCACATTGTACGTCTTTTCAAAACTCTGACTTATATATACAGAAGAAATAAATCAGTGTTAATGGAGCAGAAAACTAGATGTTCCATTAGCATCCACTTTGGTACACAGAGATTCATTTTCATTGTGTATTTCCACATTCTCTAAAAAATAAGCTTGCTATTGTTTACCACACAATGAACATATCACTCTCTTCCCTAAAACACCCTCTTTCCCCTGAAAAATGTGATTGTACTATGATTTTCTCATTAACAGCCTCTCTGCTCCCTGCAGCACCTGCACACCTCACAGCCCTGTCAGTCCTACACCTCCAAACCATGAGGGATTCCCTGGATTATGCCTATTTTTCATAGTAAAGTTAATTTGAGATCACATTATTTCAAGCTTCCTTTTTTTTAGCATTATTAAACCCCCCTGGATATCCATTAGTGTATTAATCAAGGAATTTAGCTCCTTTTGGAACAGATGGCACTCTAGGCTTTCCCACAGTAGGAAAACTAAACATCCATGTTTTAAGCACATTTGCTTACCTTATCCCTTCTACCCTTCCTCACTTCATGGAATGAAAAACAACCACCTTATGACGGAACAGATTCCCACACACTCTCATTTGTCAATAAGGTTTTGCTTCTAAAAGCATTTTCTCTGCCCACATCTACGTATATACGCTACATACTCCACGTCAGTCACTGTGGAAAGGTCTAGTTTTAGAGAACTAGGATCAGAAAGACCAGGCAGCACACTGAGCTCTTTGATTCATCAGCCACAGCCTCTCCCACACCATCCAGCTGAAATATCTAAGGTTTCTGGTCACGTTTTGCATGCTGAAGTTGAATTATGAGAAGATATTGCAGGAGGTGTATCAAACCACCCTTCTAACCCTCAGGTTTTGGCTGTATTCCCATTTCTAGGGCCTCTGCTATGAAATTCCATCTCCTACCAATAAACCAGATGAATGTTATCATTTATTAACCACACAAGTCATCTGCAGCGGATGTTGGCAATGCTGCTGGTCTGTACCAACCTCAGGAAGAGCTAAACCAGCAACCAACTTGCTTCAAGTGTTTCACCTCTTACACATGATCACCCGTCACTGGTCTTTACATTCATCTTTATTAATCATCTTTAAGTAAGAAGCAAACAAGGCTGCAAACCTGGGAATAAATGTTTTAACCTCAGACCTTAAAGACCCCAAAGGTTTCTGGTTATAACTACCCAAACTAGAAACTTAAGTTCTAACCAACTACAAGTTTCACTGTTCTAACTAACAGGAAATCAAGAAGAAATATTAGTACGGACTAATCAAGATGAAAGATCACACTGAGATAAACTAACTTCAGAGTATTGATTGGATTTTTCTAAAATCTGGGGTTTTTTTACTTCTGCTTGTTTAAACTCTTCCCTACTTACGGCTGGAATGGTATGAAGTGCTGCTTGTCCTCATCATCAACCTTCCCGTTAATGATGTCAGTAACATCCATCACTGGAAAGCAAAACAGTGTCCTCAATTAAGTGATCCATATGGGAAAAGGGATGCTGAGGGAACACCCTGGGGGACTAGAAGCAATGCTGACTCAGAGGAGGGATAGAGTTATCAACTGTGTCCCTTCAGAATTGTCCTATGCAGTAACAACACGCTGCAAGTAACCTTTGGCATCTCTCACACAAGCTCCAGGAATTGCTACAACACAGGCTGATTAAATCTGGAACAATTCTGAGTTTATACAACCCCACAGGAGTTTCACACCTCCAGTTTCTACACAAGAATTTGAGGTGATGTAGACAGACAGAGCTCAGAGTTACCTGCTACCCCAAAGGGTCTGCGCAGCCCCGACGTGAGTTTCCTCGTGTTGTTGTCCCTCAGCTCCATCCTGCCCACTCGCACTATCTGGCACACAAAACTGATCTTCTCCCTTTTCAGGTCTTTGCTGCCCAGGTCCTAGAAAGAGTTTCATCAGATTACTTGACCGTAATTGGATTTCGAGTGCCACTTTAGTAGGCAGAAGGTTTGCAGCTCAGAACTTGCCTCCGTCATGCAAACCTCAAGCACCAGGACAAAGTGTCCTCAGAGTAAAGCAGTTTCTGGAAGAGTACTTAAACATCTTATCTTGACTTCTAGGTAAATTAATTGCTTAGGAGGCCAAAACATTTTTAGTAAGTTAAAATTTCAAGGAAAATCTTTGTTTTAGGCAAATGTCAAGAATATTTAGTCATCACTAATGAGAAATGTCCCATGTGAAACAGAGAAACACAGACTGGTTTGGGTTGGAAGGACCTTAAAGATCATCTCATTCCATCCCCTGCCACAGACAAGGACACCTTCCACCAGCCCAGGGTGCTCCAAGCCCCATCCAACCTGGCCTGGAACACTCCCAGGGATGGAGCAGCCACAGCTTCTCTGTCCAACCTGTGCCAGTGTCTCAGCACCTCACAGGCAACAATTCTTTCCCAATATCCCATCTAACCCTGCTCTCTGGCAGTGTGAAGCCACTCCAGGCCCTTGTCCCAAGTTCCTCTGCAGCTCTCTAGTAGGAAACAGCAATATCTGTAGAGGTAACTCCACACTGTGTACAGATCTTAACATTCCCTGTTACTCACAAGCTATGGAACAAGAACTTTGACAACTGCCAGGAGAAGCAAGCACACACTTACAGTGAACACTGCCCGAAGGTTGTGCAGTCTGTCTATGTCTTTGGGGAGTCCACAGCTTGACCATCTCACCAAGTAGTTTTCACTGAAACAACAACATTTTGAGGACTATTAGTTTAAAGCACAGAATGCTAGAATGGTTTGTGTTGGAGGGAAGCTTAAAGCTCATCCACTTCCACCCCCTACCATGGGACACCTCCCACCAGCCCAGGTTGCTCCAAGCCCCATCCAACCTGGCCTGGAACACTCCCAGGGATGGAGCAGCTACAGCTTCTCTGGACAACCTGTGCCAGTGCCTCAGCACCTCACAGGGAAGAAAGAGTTTCTCTCCCTAATATCCAATCTAACTCTTCCTTCCTTCAGCTTAAAGCCACTGCCCCTTGTCCTATCACTGCACATCCTTTAACACAAGCAGATCAAATCACCGTCATAATTTACAGAAGACTTTTAAACTCATTCTCCTTATCCTAAACAGATGAATCCTTAGAGGACTGCTGGCATTTCCCTGTGTGTCTATCATTCATCAAAAGAAAGCAAATCCTCAGAAGCAAAGCATGAGAATTCCTGCAGCTAAGTGAGGGCACAGAGCTTGCAGGTGTGGTCACCTCTCAGATGAGATGTGCACTGGGAGAATCACAGGCACAGCATGAGGAGGATGTGCTGAGGAACACCTTGACCCTGAAATGTACCTAAGGCAAAGGGACTTGTCTGATGCTGTGCTCAACACAAAGTGCTGCTGCACTGCTGCTTCCCAGCTGAGCCTGTCCCATGCCTTTCACACAGCTCTGACCTTCCTGAGCCCCAAAACTGCCTCACTACTGTAGCTGAGCAAGCACAACTCAGAGGTTACACAGGGGAGTACACTGACCTGATAAATTTTGATTCCAGTGGATCATACAGAGACATCAGGACTTCAGCATCTTCTCCTATCTTACAGACCACATTTTTCAGATTGACAAATAAAGCAAATGAAGGGGTGGCAGCAAACTTGGCTTGTCTGTTGATGTCAATATTCTGTTTCTGGGACTGCAATTCAAGAACAGAAGAAAGTTAAGTTGAACTTAGCCTAACAAATATCCACCTGCTGTAAAACTTTCCTGAAACCTTTCAGAAAGGAGGAAAAGAGGTTTTCTGCTGAGTTCTACTCCTATGATCTTGGTTTATATCAGGATTTACAACAGGCAGCATTTTCTGGATCTGTCTTGAAGTGCCACACCATAAGTAAAAGATAAAAAAGAAGGAAAAGAAGTATCTTCACTTATTAAAAAGAGAGCTAAACAAATGGAGAGGAAAACAGAGCCTCAAATAGACATGACAAAACCCAGGAAGTTTGTTCCTTGCTTGCCTGCTGTTCTCCTGACAGGTACAGAGCACCAAGACACTACAACTGCTACTTCCCAAAAAACTATTTTATCTAGTATTTTAATCACACAGAATCAATCAGGTTGGAAAAGACATCTGAGATCATCAAGTCCAACCTATAACCTAACACCAGCTTGTCAGCCACACTATGGCACTGAGTGCCACGTCCAGTCTGTCCTTAAACACCTCCAGGGATGGTGACTCCACCACCTCCCTGGGTAATCTACACTCCAGCACCAATGAGGGTATTATTCTATGTGATTCTCAGCTCTAATGCCAACCTAACACAAACTGCTCCATGCACATCTCTGATGTTAACCTACAAGTGCAGTTGGCTTATTCACATAGGTCTTACCCATAAATTCTACTAAACCCCTTAAAGGATGACAAAAACAGCCAGAGATATACAAGTTCTTACAAAATGTTGAAGCCTGATAACTCATCATAAACACATCCAATTCCTCATTATCAGTGCTAAAATTAGCAGTCATCCAATTAGTTCCCAGTCTTACTTCAAAGGGAAAATAGTGCACAGTGTGTCTTACTTTTTCCTCCTGTAGCCTCTCTTCAACTTGCTTGGAAGCTATTTCATGTGCTCTGAAAAGGCTGATGGTGCTGGTCTGCTCTGGGTCCAAAATATTGCCATCTTCATCTCTAACAACCAGATCCAAATCCAGGATCCTAAACAAACAAGAAAATGTGCTTGTGAGTTAACAGTGCTCAAATCCATGCTCCAAAACCACCTGCCGAGTGTTTAACTTGCACAACTGACATATGAGAGAGAAGGAATTATTTGATACATGATAGTGCAATTTAACACGTCACCAACCCAGGAGATAAGCATCCCTGGCTGGAATTATTCCCACAGCACACAGGGAGCTGATGTAAATGAAGCAGCAGAACAGCTGGGGAAGTCATTTCTTAAACAACTCAATTTGCAAGAGACTTTTGTCTCCTCCTCTGATTCATCTGACAGTCTGAACAACCAACCACCACTTCACTTCTTCCCACTCCATGTTCTCCTCCAAAGCAGCACAGTCATGTTTTGCCTAGGAGACACAGCCAGGCATGAGTTGCTTCCCTGTGTTTAAGGCAGACTTGTGTCAGCAGGGTGTTAACATCCACCACTACCTACAGAGAGGAAGGTTTCTGCCACAGTCAAACCCAGTCCTGGTAAATATCTCTCACATTTTACCATGTTAGTACAGTGCTGCAGCAGAACCAAGGACTAAAATCAGGTCCCTTCCCTAAGCCTGACCACCTCAGCTCCATCCTCATACACATGGTCCCTATTTTCTTCTTCCAGCTCTACTCAGCTCTCATGATGTGACTTTGCTGTTGGAATGTGTTTGATCAACTAGTTAGATCAAACTTGCTGTGCCTGGTAAGTCACACAGAAGGTCAGAGGGGATCCATTTATAGATAATCCACAGACATAACCTGCAGCCACTTGAAGAAGCTGTGACAAAGACATGTTTCATGGTCTGAAAGGATCCCTCCTCAGCCCTCCCTGCCAAGAGGGAGACCTGGAGGTGTTTGAGGTCAATGCCCAAACCTCTCCAATGAACTGCACTGCACTAACTCAAGGGGAGATAACATCACTCAAGTTGCAGAGTGAAGGCAATACATCTTGAAGCAACACCTCCCAAGCTCTGCTCTGTCACTGCACCCATGAAGCTCTTCTGTATCCCTGGAACATGAAGCTCCGAGATGAATTTCCTAATGAGAAAATGGTTTCACATTGAAATCCAACAGAAAAGGAGCCAAATTCCCCTTGCTGCTCCTCACTACTGTTTCCTGGACAGCAGCCACAGCAGGGGATACACCCACTTGTCCTGGAACTCTCAGTGCTGGATGAGGGAAGGCAGAGTCCTTCCACGGGAGACAGTGCCTGGACCAGTGGAAAAGGCACTTCAGGAATCCATGGAAAGGCTCCTCACCCACCCTGCGACACCCCAGTGGGACAACACCACTCACAGACTGCCAAACAAGTCAAAACAAACACTCCTTTGATTCCATTTCTTTGTTTTATCCTTTAACTTGCAAATGATGCTTGGAAAAAATATGATTTCCCCCCCCCTCAAGTGCCCCAGTTAGAGATTTTTGCAACTGAACAAAAAAATGTGTTTTCCCAACAAAATTACCCTGACCTAATTTCATAGAAAGAACTATTAACAATACAAATTCCTAAGGCCAGTTTTACTTCCTCAGTTGTTTTGACACGATATCGTGAAACGTTTGTCTGTATTTATAGACAATAATCTTATTTACAAATCAGGAAATGTTAGGATATGATTAGAACAGGAAACATTTAGACTGGGTTGGGTTGGAAAGGACCTTAAAAACCATCCAGGATTTATAAAACATAATTAATTTGTTCTATCTGGATCCTGAAATCACCATTCATGCTTCTCACAGACAAAAGTGAATGTCTGACTGCCACAAATATCTGGTACCTTTCAGTTGTGAGTATTCACTCAGGAGTTGGAATTCACCTCCTTCCTGCTCTCCCCAGAGAATGTTCTGATCACTTAATTAGTCCATCAGAACGTTATGAATATCAAGCAGAGCACAAGATGTTCCATTGTATCTGAGGGCTGAGCATCTGGAGGTTGTTCACAGCAACTTCCACCAACTCCTTGGGCAGATGGGAAAATACAGTAGCCAAACAAATAACACCAACAACATCTGGTTCTTTGTCTACAGAGGTACAACTGTCCATATCTCAGATTGGAAATGATAATTACTGACTGAATGCAGCTACTGATTATTCTTTTAATTCCTTGGTTAAATCACAGTTTTTGCTTGGCAGTTCTTAAGGAATTAAAGACAAACAGCTACAGTCTGATGAGATATTTCCATCACAAAGGATTTCAAGGCTGCTTTGCTGCTGAGTTCCTCAGTGGCCAGGTGTGCAGGGCTACAGAGCCACACGGGGTGGGGAAGACTGGAAGGGAGCACTACCACACTCTGCTTCAAAAAATGGCCTGAGGGAGAAGGAAGATAGCATTTCTTACTGTGGACCAAAATAGGCAAATTACAACCTAACACTTGTATTTAAAACAACTGTGCTTAAATCCAGACACTGTTTGCAGAGACAATACATCTAAATTACTGGAATATCTAACATGTGCAACCTATGTCTTTTTTCAGTCAATATTTCCTTCACAACTTCCATTCCCTTGAGCTAAACAGATCCTTTCCATCATGAAATCTGCCTGTTAATCTTCTGCTAGCAGCTGGGTAGTATGGAAGTAGAGAAAGGATGAGCTAAATGATGCTTTGGAGCCAAAAGCTTCAACATCGCATTACAGCTAAGTGACTTGAGGGCACACACAGCTGGTGGTGCTGACAGGGTGACAACTGTCTGTGCTGCACAAGCAACTGGAGTTGAAAGGATATTTTGAGTGGAGGCAATGTCTGCACTTTGGCACTGACCTTAAAATGACAACTTCATACCAGCAACAAATTGATAATACCAGAAAGAGAGGGGGAGGGAAGGAGAGAGAGAGAGGGAGGGAGGGAGAGAGATGGGTTCTACTTAACATATTCTAATTTGTACTATAAAGATGCAGCATCAACCTCAATCTTTATCTTGCTATAACTGTTAATCTACCTCTACTGCACCTCCATCAATACAGGAATAAAAGAACCCTGCAAGAAGTCATTGAGAGCTGATGTGTATTACACCACCTCACTTGATTTCAAACAGAAAGACTGTTCACAAACCTGTTGCCATAATCAATCTTGGCAGTGACTTTCTTCTTCAGCTCCTTGAGCTCATCCTGGGGCAGAGTCCCAGACAGGATTTGAGATCTCCACTCGATGAGATCATAAATCATGTGCCGGACGCTGCGGAACATCTCCCTGTTGTCCTGCTGTTGGGAGGGAAAAGATGGGGAGAAAAGTTAGCTGTGACATCTACTGAGCATCTCTTAAACACCCAGAATAAACTGCACTTAAAAAATATGAATTCACAGAAACATCAAGGTTGGAAGAGACCTTTAGGATCATCAATTCAAAGGGTACAAGTCTCTCTAAAGTAGAGCCTAACTTTCTAGGCACAGAGCATTGAATACATAGTGTCTTCACTCTGCTTTAGGGACCTAAGTAGGTGGAAATGCTTGTGTCTTTGTCACCTTAAACCCTTGGTGACACTGTATTCAGGCATTCAAGGGAAAGGTGTCCTTTTCTTGACTCACACTTCACCCACTGACTCTGTACTGACAGAACAGGGCTCAAAATGAGGTATTTGAGCAGCAAGAGCTCAAGTTCTGCTACAGATTGCAGAACTCTTCCCCTCCTTAGTTAAACCTTCTGAATAACACTTTAAAACACTGAGGGCAGTGTGTAAAGCTAAGCACAGCAGTACCTTACCAGCCCACAGGTAACAGCTGCAGGACAGTGGTAAAGCAGGAAAAACTTTAGAAAGTTAAATACCTTCAGTGTTTATAAGGGTTGGAACTATGGATAGTGCCAGCAGAATACACAAACTTTCCTTGGCAACACTCAGCTTAGCTGAGAATAATTCAATAATTACAGTAAAATTCTCCAGTACACAGAAAAGACAAGGGAAAAGTGCAGAAAAAGCAGGAAAAGAACATAATTACTCCAAGAGCCTGGGAAAAAGACATCTAACTGTGAAACTTAAAGACTTCAGTCTGTTCAAATTAGCAAAAAGCTGCCTTGATTATAGTGGGAGAACCTTCACAGAGAGAAAATACCCACTATTAAAAGCTCTTTAATGCAGCAGAGAAAGACACAACAGGCACATATGGCTGGAAGCTAAACACAGACAAATCCAAATGGGGGAGAGGTTCCTGGTTTTTGATGCTGCAGGCAGCCCTGAACCAGTGAGATGGAAAACATGCCCCATCCTCTGCTGTCTGCAAATGGAAACTGAACACCTATTCAATATTCAAACACTAATTATGAACTGAATCAAGGCATAAATGTGGACATGTAATGGCTTTGGATGTGCAAGATGTGGACAATATGGACTATCTCTCTAGCCTGCACATTGCACAGTTTGATTCTGGCTCCCCCCAGTAAACCAAAGCTCCCTCAGCAGTCCCAGTGCACCAAGGCTCTTTCTGGCTGTTGACCACATGCAATTAAGCTAAGAGACATCCTTGAGATACAAACTATAAACAAACTCATAAGGCACCTCCTCAGAGTAAAGCTGTAAGGACTGGAAGCCTTTCTGGTACCAAGTTGAGGCCACTGGTAGCACCACACGTGGCCTGATCTTGAGGTCAAGATTATTAGCGAAGCACTAAGGTACTGCTTATCACAGAATCACAGGATGGGCTGGGTTCAAAGGACCTTAAAGATAATCTCACTCCATCCCCTGCCCTGAGCAGGGACACCTCCCACCAGCCCAGGTTGCTCCAAGCCCCGTCCACCCTGGCCTGGAACACTCCCAGGGATGGAGCAGCCACAGCTTCTCTGTCCAACCTGTGCCAGTGCCTCAGCACCTCACAGGGAGGAATTTCTTCCCAATCTCCCATCTGCCCCTGCCCTCTGGCAGTCTGAAGCCAATTCTTGTGCTGTCACTCCAGGCCCTTGTAGACTGATGGAGACAGACTTTCTTGTAGGCTCCTTCTCTGACACTAGACAACATCAGATTTGATACTCAAGACAACCTCCCTAAAAAAGACAACAGGGTCAAAACATAATCCTCACTGTCCTCAGCAGCATATAGGGCACAGAGTGACAGGATAAGGGGGAATGGCTTTGAGCTGAAGGGGGGGAGATTTAGATGAGATACTGGGAAGAAATTCTTCCCTGTGAGGTGCTGAGGCTCTGGCACAGGTTGCCCAGAGCAGCTGTGGCTGTTCCATCCCTGGGAGTGTTCCAGGCCAGGTTGGATGGGGCTTGGAGCCACCTTGGCTGGTGGGAGATGTCTCTGCCCATGGCAAGGGGTGGGAACCATATGATCTTTAAGGTCCTTCCAATCCAAAACAGTCTGGGATTCCACAGCAGTGGAACCAAGGGCAAAGCTGCTCCCAGTGCCCTCTCAAGATTCCATTCCTCCCAGCTCATTTCTGCCTGCCTACTCTTTCCTTGCTCCCCAGCACATGACCTCTCTGGCATTACACCACATTAAAGCTCTCTCTTTAACATATAATCTGTTTCTCCTCACGTAAGATCTCATCCTTTATCGTGTGCACTGCAACACGACACCAAGTCCATTCCACTTTATTTCTAGCATTTATTTTCATGTCTGTGATTAAAAACCACATCAGTCAAAACAAACATCTTCCTCCACAGTTGGTGCCTTCGTTGCTCACCTTGTACTTCTATGAGAGAAGATTTCAAACATATTTAGAGGAAACAGACTCAGCATTAAACCCCACTTTAAATAAAAGGCTTTCAATGCTCTCATTATCCTCTTACAGTGACCTCGGACAACGAGAGCAGGAGAAGTGTGAGCCAAGACACCTTATATCCCACAGCAGGTGTTGCTTTACATTTGAACTGCACTTTAAAGTGTAGTTTCAACACTAAGACCTCACTTAAAAGCACTGTTATCTGTGCAGGTTCATGGCTATTGCATTTTTCTCTTATCCATCTGAGAGACTATCAACGCTTACTACTATAAATTCTTGGAACCTTAGCAGAACTAGAAAACAATCATGAAATATATGTAACAATCATGGAATATATGAAACAATGATCATGAAATATACAATAAACACAATATATACGGAAATAGTGTAACTTAAGGTCAAGATAAATTCTTAACATACACTTTCAAGAATACTGAGAGGAAAAGGCTTAAAACAATGATTTTACCAAGGTTTAAGTTTGCACCCACAAACACGACACTAAATATTCAATTATTTCACCACATCTGAAAGTGATCACAGAAACAACCAGGTTGGAAAAGACCTCCAAGATCATCAAGTCCAATCCTACCGTGGTCACTAGACCATGGCACTAAGTGCCACATCCAGTCTCAGCTTGAAAACCTCCAGGGATGGTGAATCCACCACCTCCCTGGGCAGCACATTCCAGTGCCTGAGCACTCTCTCTGTAAAAAATCTCTTCCTAATATCCAACCTAACCCTTCCCTGGCAGAGCTTGAGTCTGTGCCCTCTTGTCCTGCTGCTGGTTGCCTGGGAGAAGAGACCAACCCCCCCCTGACTCCAACCTCCTGTCAGGGAGTTGTAGAGGGTGAGAAGGTCTCCCCTGAGCCTCCTCTTCTCCAGGCTGAACACCCCCAGCTCCCTCAGCCTCTCCTCATAAGCCAACATAGACCAATAGCCTTAAGAACTGCCCTGAAAACCATTTTCTTTATTCCTTTAGTAAAATTATATGTTAGAATATTCCAAGTCTGTCTATACCTTAAAAATCCAATATATTCTGTATAACAGTCTCCAATGAAATTAGGTCATAATTGCTCAACAAGTTACTGCTAGATGAAGGTAACACTGTAAAACCTGATTCTGCACAAGAAATAGATGGGATGTGGGAAAACATGCAAGAGAATCACTGCTGAGATTTGTGCTGCAACATAAAAGATGCTAAGCAGCTTTTCAGCACTAAAAGGAGCCTCCAGAAACAGCAACAGAAGGGGAATTTCATTAATAGCTCCTTCATAGTTAATAGTTCCTTCCCACTTCTCCCTGTACCCTTCCCAGCACCACTCTTGTCACAAACCAGTGTAAATGTTTTCTCAAGGTGCTACTTACAACATATAATTGTCTCCATATTATGGACCATTCCCTGAGTGTGGTGGTGACCTCCTGAATCAGGGGCAGCTCATTGGGGATAACTGTTTCATGTTGGCTGAAGAGGAAGAGAAAAACAAAGGTTGAATTAAGCAGTAGTTTTGGTTAAGAGTGTAGAATCACACAATCACTAAGACTGAAAAAGACCTTTAAGATCATGAAGACCATCAACCAGCAACACCACCATGGTCACCATTAACCATGTCCTCAAGTGCCTCATCCACATGGTTTTTGGACACTTCCAGAGATGGTGACGCCAGCACTGCCCTGGGCACCTGTGCCAGGGCTGGATAAACCTTTAAGGGGAAAAAAACTTCCTAATATCAAATCTAAATCATCTAAGCATTTCTAAGAAGGAAATGTTCATTCCCATGGACAATTCAATAATAGAGGGTTAAAAGTAACATCACTTACTGTAAATTTATAAGGAATAAGAAGGCATTACCAGACACACACACACTGTGAATGGTACTTTGATGGGCTGAGATTATAGAATAGTTTGGGTTGGAAAGGACCTCAAAGATATCTCGTTCCACCTCCTGCCATGGACAGGGATACCTTCCACTTAGCCCAGGTTGCTCCAAGCCCCATCCAACCTGGCCTGGAACACTCCCAGGGATGGAGCAGCCACAGCTGCTCTGGGCAACCTGTGCCAGAGCCTCAGCACCTCACAGGGAAGGATTCCTTCCCAATATCCCACTTAAATCTACCTTTCTTCAGCTTAAGGCCATTCCCCCTTGTCCTATAACTTGATGCCCTTGCGAATTTTCCCCTCCTCAATTTTGCTCTCACAAGGACATCAATACAACACCTCACCATAACATCTGTTGAGATATTTATTCTACAAGAACCAACCATGATAAAGCCCAGACATGTGCAACCTCCAATGCCATGGCACTAATCAGGAATTGGGATTTTTTCCAAAAATATTGGTCTTGGAATGAAAGATTTAGCACTCAGGTCATTCCCATGAAGTTTCTGTATGGCTTGGTTTGAAATTAAGAGCCATGAAAGTCAGCAACACCAGTTAGATCTTTTAATATTTCACAAGGAGGGCACTTAGAGGCAGTTTTGTAATCAGCAAGAAAGATGTCATTATGCAGCAATCTCATGATTACTAGTTTGATCATTTACATATTTAACAGTGTATAAAAATAAATCAGGCACAAAGGAATATAACATTTTAATCCTGTTTCGCTCTATTTCATACCTGCCTAATTATTTATTAATTTACTCCACTTTTATTCTTCTCTGGGATTTGGTTGGGATTTTTTCCCTGGTTTTTAACTAAACTTTTATATCCATGTTAGGAACTTTTATATCCATGCCCAGCAAAGCTGATTTGATATACAAAGATCTGAACAGCTGTTAAACAACAAATACAACTCAAACTATTTAGTGGTGTAGACACAGAATCATCAAGGTTGGAGATCTC